>NC_069499.1:1451990261-1452277761 GCF_027579735.1 Bombina bombina | reverse complement strand
GTGCTTACTCCTAGGTAACTTCACGTGCATAAGTTCAATAATATCTGTCAAAATGCATTCACATAAGAGGCGGCCTTCAAGGTCTAAGAAATTAGCATATGAGCCTATCTAGGTTTAACTTTGAACTAAGAATACTAAGAAAACAAAGCAAAATTGGTGATAAAGGTAAATTGAAAAGTTGTTTAAAATGACATGCCCTATTTGAATCATGAAAGTTTATTTTGGACTTAACTGTCCCTTTAACTTTAGGACATAACCAAAAGCAGTGAATTAAGTTGGCCTTGGGGAAGGAACATCTAGAGCAACATGGGTTTATGGATAGGGACCATTTGGAGAGCGTGCCATTTTAAGACACTTTTAAATTCACTTCTGTTATAAAATGTACTTTTTTCTCTTGGGATCCTGTAGTGAAAAGCATATTCTCAGTAGCAGCAATGCATTAGTGGTAGCTAGGTGGCGATCAGTGACTAAACGCATATGTCTCTTGTCATTGGCTCACCAGATGTGTTCAACTAGCTCTAGTAGTGCATCACTGCAAGAGTTAAACACCTAGTTATATGCAAGAGTTAAACATCTAGTTATATGCAAGCAATAGTGCAATAGTGAAATGGTCTAACATATAATAGCAGTTTCTTTTTGCATTTGATCTTATCCACATCTAAATAAGAAAGTGAAATGTGAGCAATAAATATATTTCTGCTTCTTGACATTATTATGGTCCATAATGTTCCTTCTCATGTCTGAGTCTAGTTCACACATCATGGGTTAAAGTCTGCTCTTTCCTTGCTACCTCAATGATCTATTTGTTCTTTTATTAATAGGCTGCATCCCATCACCTACTTCAGATTCTTAGTGCTATCTAAAGTGTCTGAGTTTTCTAGAGAATAATGTTCTGCAGCTTTTTACTTAAAGGGCATCTCCTCCTCCTCCTTTTCCTCCAACTCTATTTTTAATGTCTGTGGTGTAGTCTGCTCTGCTGCATAGTGTTGTTGACACCGTGCATGGTGATGTCATTGCTTTTAGTTTCCTCCTAATGTTCTCTCCTGAATCTGATTTTCCTTTTGTGTTTTATGTCTTCCAGTAACAGAATCCAATTCTCATGTCACCTAACTCACAGGCTTCCATTAATAGGGATATTAGTGCAATGTTTATATATACCAAGTATATATCTGCACTTAAAGGGATATGAAACCCACATTTTTTCTTTCATGATTCAGATAGAGTATGCAATTTTAAGCAATTTTTTAATTTGCTCCTATTATCAATTTTTTTACGTTCTCTTGGTCTGCTTTGTTGAATGAGCAGCAATGCACTACTGGTTGCTGACTGAACACATGGGTGAGCCAATGACAATCAGTGTATGCAGCAACCAATCAGCAGCTAGAACCTAGGTTCTTTGCAGCTCCTGAGCTTTCCTAGATAAACCTTTCAGCAAAGGATAACAAGAAAAGGAAGCAAATTAAATAATTGAAGTAAATTGGAAAGTTGTTTAAAATGGTATTCTCTATCTGAATCACGAAAGAACATTTTTGGGTTTCATGTCCCTTTAAATGACATTTCATATGAGCTTCTGCACCGGTCAAGCAATGACTGAGTAGAATGCACTCCTGTCAGAGATAAGTTCCCTGAAATTGTTTAAAAAATAAAAGTGCATTTCAAAGTTTTTTTTGTTTTTTTTACTAAACATAAAACATTTTACCAGGAAAATTAGTTTAACGCCTCAATGTTTTATATACCTTACTGAATGGAGATTTTAGTGGAAAGTGATAAAAGGCTTAAAGGACCACTCATTTCAATATTATTGCATAATTAACAAATGCATAATAAAAAGACAATGCAATAACACCTACTCCGAATTTCATATAAGCAGTAATTTAATTTTTCTCCCATTTTCCTGCCCCCATATCATGTGACAGACATCCGCCAATCACAGACTAGTATACATATACCCTGTGAGCTTGTGCACATGATCAGTAGGAGCTTGTTCCCCAGAAAGTGTGAATATAAAAAGACTGCACAATTTAATAATGGTAGTAAATTGGAAAGTGTCTTAAAACTGCTGTTCTAGCTGGTTCATAAAAGTTTATTTTGACTTGAGTGTCCCTTTAACCTTATGTTATATTCCAGAATAAAGCATTTAGAAGAGAAATTTACGTCACTGCAGCGTAAGAGGAAAATAGAAGAGGATTCGTTTCAAAGAAAGTGAGTACAGCTATCTCCTAACCGTTGTATTTTCTCAGGAAATGGTGCGCTTGTTTTTCTCAGAGATGTGCTCTCTCTTTCCACTCCTCTTTCTCTTCACTGCTGAAGCAATCACCCAATAACTATAATACCCACTATCTCTGTAACTCAGCATTATACCCCCTTATATAATGCATACTGTATATTCCATCTCTGTAACTCGGCATTATACACCCTTAAATAATGCATATGTCCCATCTCTGTAACTCGGCATTATACCCCCTTATATAATGCATACTGTATATTCCATCTTTGTAACTCCGCATTATACCCCCTTATATATTGCATACTGTATGTTCCATCTCTGTAACTCAGCATTATACCCCCTTATATAATGCATACTGTATATCCCATCTCTGTAACTCAGCATTATACCCCCTTATATAATGCATACTGTATATTCCATCTCTGTAACTCAGCATTATACCCCCTTATATAATGCATACTGTATGTTCCATCTCTGTAACTCAGCATTATACCCCCTTATATAATGCATACTGTATATTCCATCTCTGTAACTCAGCATTATACCCCCTTATATAATGCATACTGTATGTTCCATCTCTGTAACTCGGCATTATACCCCCTTATATAATGCATACTGTATATCCCATCTCTGTAACTCGGCATTATACCGCCTTATATAATGCATACTGTATATTCCATCTCTGTAACTCGGCATTATACCCCCTTAAATAATGCATATGTCCCATCTCTGTAACTCTGCATTATACCCCCTTAAATAATGCATATGTCCCATCTCTGTAACTCGGCATTATACCCCCCTTATATAATGCATATGTCCTATCTCTGCAACTCAGCATTATACCCCCTTATATAATGCATATGTCCCATCTCTGTAAGTCAGCATTATACCCCCTTATTAAATGCATATGTCCCATCTCTGTAAGTCAGCATTATACCCCCTTATATAATACATATGTCCCATCTCTGTAACTCAGCATTATACCCCCTTATTAAATGCATATGTCCCATCTCTGTAAGTCAGCATTATACCCCCTTATATAATGCATATGTCCCATCTCTGTAACTCAGCATTATACCCCCTTATATAATGCGTATGTCCCATTTCTGTAACTCAGTATTATACCCTTCTTTTATATAATGAATATGTCCCATCTTTGTAACTCAGCATTATGCCCCCCTTATATAATGCATATGTCTCATCTCTGTAACTCAGCATTATGCCCCCTTATATAATACATATGTCCCATCTCTGTAACTCAGCATTATACCCCCTTATATAATGCATATGTGTCCCATCTATGTAACTCAGCATTATACCCCCTTATATAATGCATACTGTATATTCCATCTCTGTAACTCGGCATTATACCCCCTTATATAATGCATACTGTATATTCCATCTCTGTAACTCGGCATTATACCCCCTTAAATAATGCATATGTCCCATCTCTGTAACTCTACATTATACTCTTTTAAATAATGCATATGTCCCATCTCTGTAACTCGGCATTATACCCCCTTAAATAATGCATATGTCCCATCTCTGTAACTCGGCATTATACACCCTTAAATAATGCATATGTCCCATCTCTGTAACTCGGCATTATACCCCCTTAAATAATGCATATGTTCCATCTCTGTAACTCGGCATTATACCCCCTTATATAATGCATACTGTATATCCCATCTCTGTAACTCGGCATTATACCCCCTTATATAATGCATACTGTATATTCCATCTCTGTAACTCGGCATTATACCCCCTTATATAATGCATACTGTATATTCCATCTCTGTAACTCGGCATTATACCCCCTTATATAATGCATACTGTATATTCCATCTCTGTAACTCGGCATTATACCCCCTTAAATAATGCATATGTCCCATCTCTGTAACTCGGCATTATACCCCCTTAAATAATGCATATGTCCCATCTCTGTAACTCGGCATTATACACCCTTAAATAATGCATATGTCCCATCTCTGTAACTCGGTATTATACCCCCTTAAATAATGCATATGTTCCATCTCTGTAACTCGGCATTATACCCCTTTATATAGTGCATACTGTATATCCCATCTCTGTAACTCAGCATTATACCCCCTTATATAATGCATATGTCCCATCTCTGTAACTCAGCTTTATACCCCCTTAAATAATGCATATGTCCCATCTCTGTAACTCGGCATTATACCCCCTTATATAATGCATATGTCCCATCTCTGTAACTCGGCATAATACCCCCTTATATAATGCATATGTCCCATCTCTGTAACTCATTATACCCCCTTAAATAATGCATATGTCCCATCTCTGTAACTCGGCATTATACCCCCTTATATAATGCATATGTCCCATCTCTGTAACTCAGCATTATACCCCCTTATATAATGCATATGTCCCATCTCTGTAACTCAGCATTTTACCCTCTTATATAATGCATATGTCCCATCTCTGTAACTAAGAATTATGCCCCCTTATATAATGCATATGTCCCATCTCTGTAACTCAGCATTATACCCCCCTTATATAATGCATATGTCCCATCTCTGTAACTCGGCATTATATCCCCTTATATAATGCATATGTCCCATCTCTGTAACTCAGCATTATACCCCCTTATATAATGCATATGTCCCATCTCTGTAACTCAGCATTATACCCCCTTATATAATGCATATGTCCCATCTCTGTAACTCAGCATTATACCCCCTTATATAATGCATATGTTCCATCTCTGTAACTCAGCATTATTACCCCCCCTTAAATAATGCATACGTCCCATCTCTGTAACTCAGTATTATACCCCCTTATATAATGCATGTTTCTT
Source organism: Bombina bombina (assembly GCF_027579735.1). NCBI lineage: Eukaryota > Metazoa > Chordata > Amphibia > Anura > Bombinatoridae > Bombina > Bombina bombina. The sequence continues at coordinate 1,452,272,698 of NC_069499.1, read as the reverse complement.
GTCTCAGTAACTTAGCATTTTACCCCCCCCCTTATATAATGCATGTATTACACCCCCCATGTGTGCCTGCTATCTCAGTGGCTTAGTATTACACATTCTGCCTTATACTGCATTTCCTCTCTATCTAAAGTAGTCATTATTTTTTTTCCCATTTGCACACAAACGGATATGTAAAACTGTATGAACAATTCAACCACTAAAATAGAGTGGTTGAATTGTTCATACAGTTTTACATATTCATTTGTGTGAAAATTGTTCCACATTCGGATTAGGCCAGTAACTCAGGGTCTATATATTGGCACCCCCTATTGGGGTATTTACCCCTTTCACATGTTTGAACAGTGTCCACTTAATAGACTAATATATGCACATATATAATATTAGGGGGCCCTATATTCATCCCAGTATTTAACTACCAGTGATATTATTACTCTTTGGGTTGTTGTTGTTTGTAGGTATCCATCTGTGCCGTTTTTAACACTACATGTTGTTTGTGTTATCTGTCTCCTATGGATTTTTATATTTTTTTGATCGTTATTAAAAGTTATATTTCTTTTTAAAGACCCGATGAGTCCACGGATCATCTTCATTACTTATGGGATATTCACCTCCTGGTCAGCAGGAGGAGGCAAAGAGCACCACAGCAGAGCTGTTAAATAGCTCCTCCCTTCCCTCCCACCCTAGTCATTCTCTTTGCCTACGTTAGTGATAGGAAGCGGTAAAGTGAGGTGTTAGTATAGATTCTTCAATCAAGAGTTTATTATTTTTAAAGTATTGCAAGATTGTGCTGCTTTGTTCTAGGATGTAGCCGTAGTCCATATCAGTCTCTTCAGTAGAGCTCTTGGTGGCTTTAGAGCAATGGGAACTGGTGGGACATAATTCTCACTGCGCCTCCCATACTTTTCTGCTGCACTTATCCTGATGGCCTAAGCAAGTACTAACTCAGGCCTTATCATTTTCCACAGGGCTATAGGAGGGAGAGGACCTCTTAAACCTGTTGGGCTGTCCTGCTGTCGGACAGCATTAAGGTAAGTGCAGACTTTTTATTCTGGGGAATAACTAACAAAGTCTCAGAGGAAAGTGGGCACTTCAATTATACCTTTAATATATATAAGGCAAATGGAGCCTTTGACATGGGACTTCAGGCTCTCTATGTATGGAGGGTGCTTTTTAATGGCAGCTTATGTACAGGCACTGGGGCTGGGAGTAAAGTTTGTCACGATCGTTATTTTTTTATTGAAAGTAAAGCCGGTCGGGCTGTGTAGATGTTAACGCCCACAATGGGTGGGGCCAGTTTTTCACGCGCTTCACACTTCCTTAGAGGATTACGCTGCACAGTTTCATCTAGGCTGGCATCCGGAGACGTTCCGGTTTAGCTGTGGGGCTAATCGGTTCTCAGACTAGCAGGACAGTGACGTCTTATCATTGCTCTAGAACCGCATGGTTTTTCAGGCTGAATAAGCAAGTGTTTGTTAGCGCTCCAGAGTCTTTTTCTTCTGCACCGCTGGGACATTGCAGTGAGACCGGTCAGCAGGTAGGCACCTCAGCAGAGCTGCTGAGGCGTAGAGGTGTCTGATTGTTGGTTAAAAACGTTTTTATTTATCTATAAGTGATACGTTTTTGTTTTAAGCAGGAAAATAGTTTGCATTTAGAATTTAAAGGCACAGTACTCTGTTTGGCTTTCATTTTACAACTCTGTTTTTTTCACATGCAGTAAAAAAGTTCAGTTTTAAAATTTAAAGGGCCAGTAACAAATTTTTTGTATTAATAATTTTACTTCGTTTTGCTCATTACATTATTGTCTGTTCTCTGAAATGGATTCAGAAGCTGTGCAAAATGTTACTTGCGCCATGTGTTTGGATGCCAATGTGGAACCACCAGTTCCTTTTTGTCCCTCATGTATTGAGAGGGCTTTAAGCTATAGAGAGAAAATTTTTCATGAACAAAATTTTTCAAAGGCGGATGCTTCTCAGGAGTCTAATGATAAGATTCAGAGTATGCCGCAGCTTTCTCCCAAAGCGTCCCAATCTTTAACGCCCGCACAAGCAGTGCCCTGTACTTCTACTCTAGCACCTGCTGGAGTTACATTAAAAGACATAGCTGTGATTATGTCTTCCACAATTTCTGATGCGTTGTCTGCTTTTCCTATGCTACAAGGCAAACGTAAGAGGAAAAAAGTGAGGTTTCTGATACTATGGTGGCAATCTCGGATGTACCCTCCCAGGGAACTGAGTTGGAAGGTATAGAGGTTCTATCGGAAGGCAAAATTTCAGATTCAGGGAGTTCTTTACCTTTGACTGACTGATTCAGAGGTTGGCTCTTTCAGGTTTAAACTAGAACACCTCCGCCTGTTACTCAGGGAGGTTTTGGTCACTTTAGACGACTGTGATTCCACAGTAGTGGTCGCTCCTGCGAAATCGAGTAAATTGGACAGATATTTTTAAGTTCCTTCTTACTCAGATGTTTTTCCAGTTCCTAAGTGAGCTTTGGAGATTGTTTCTAAAGAATGGAAGAGACCAGGTATTCCCTTCTCTCCTTCTCCTATTTTCAAAAAGATGTTTCCTATAGCTGATGCTGTCAGGAAAGCTTGGCAAACGGTTCCTAAGGTGGAAGGGGCTATTTCCACCTTGGCCAAGCGAACTACTATTCCTATTGAGGATAGTTGTGCTTTTAAAGACCGCATGGACAAGAAGTTGGAGGGTCTACTTAAAAAGATTTATGTTCACCAAGGCCTGCTGTTGCAGCCGGCTGCGTGCATTGCTACTTTCACCAGTGTGGCAGCTTATTGGTTTGATGCTCTGTCCGAGTCTCTTAAGACTGAGACTTCTTTAGAGGAGATCCAAGATAGGATTAAAGCTCTGAAGTTAGCCAATGCTTTTATTACGGATGCTTCTCTGCAAATTTCTAAATTGGCAGCTAAGAGTTCAGGGTTCTCTATCCTAGTCCGCAGAGCCTTATGGTTAAAGCCTTGGTCTGTGGACGTATCATCTAAGTCTAAGCTTCTAGCTATTCCTTACATGGGAAAGACCTTGTTTGGGCCTGGCCTAAAGGAAATTATCTCAGATATCACGGGAGGTAAGGGTCATCTCTTTCCTCAAGATAAGAGAAGTAAACAAAAAGGACGACAAATTAATTTTCGTTCCTTTCGAAATTTCAAGGGCAATTCCTTCTCTTCCTCCTCTAAACAGGAAGGAAACTATTCGCAATCTAAGCCTACTTGGAGACCCAACCAGTCTTGGAACAAGGGTAAACAAGCCAAGAAGCCTGCTGCTGAATCCATGTCAGCATGAAGGGCTTGCCCCCGATCCGGGAACGGATCTGGTAGGGGGCAGACTTTCTTTCTTTGTTCAGGCTTGGGTGCGGGACGTTCAGGATCCCTGGGCTATAGAAATAGTGTCTCAGGGATAGAAACTGGAGTTCAAAAATGTTCCTCCCCGAGGAAGATTTCTTCTTTCAAGATTATCTGCAGACCAGATAAAAAGAGAGGCGTTCTTACATTGTGTAAGAGACCTTTCCTCCCTGGGAGTAATTTTTCCTGTTCCTGTACAGGAACATGGGCAGGGTTTTTATTCAAATCTGTTTGTAGTTCCCAAAAAGGAGGGAACTTTCAGACCTATCCTAGATCTCAAGGGTCTAAACAAGTTTCTCAGATTTTCATCATTCAAGATGGAAACTATTCGTACCATTCTTCCATTGATCCAGGAGGGTCAATTTATGACGACAGTGGATTTAAAGGATGCATATCTTCTTGTTCCTATCCACAGAGATCATCACAAGTTCCTAAGGTTTGCCTTTCTGGACAAACACTTTCTGTTCGTGGCTCTTCCTTTCGGTCTGGCCATGGCACCCAAAATCTTCACAAAGGTTCTGGGGTCTTTGCTGGCGGTTCTAAGACTGCTGGGCATTGCGGTGGCGCCGTATCTGGACAATATTCTAATCCAGGTGCCATCTTGTCAACAAGCAAGGTCCCATACCGACATTGTGCTATCCTTCCTGAGAACTCACGGGTGGAAGGTAAATCTGGAAAAGAGTTCCTTAGTCCCGAAGACAAGGGTGACTTTCTTGGGAACTCTAATCGATTCTATATCTATGAGGATTTTTCTGACAGAGGTCAGAAAATGGAAGATTCTAGATACCTGTCGAGCCCTTCAGTCCAATCCTCGGCCGTCAGTGGCTCAGTGCATGGAAGTAATCGGACTGATGTTGGCGGCAATGGACATCATACCGTTTGCTCGATTTCACCTCAGGCCTCTGCAGTTAAACATGCTCAGGCAGTGGAATGGAGATTATGCGGATTTGTCTCCTCGAATAACCCTGGAACAGGAGACGAGGGACTCTCTTCAATGGTGGTTGTCTCTGGATCATCCTTCCCATGGGACCTGCTTTCGCAGACTTTCCTGGGTGATTGTGACAACAGACGCCAGCCTTTTAGGATGTGGAACTGTCTGGTGTTCCCTAAAGGCTCAGGGAGTATTGACTCAGGCAGAGTCTGTTCTTCCTATAAACACCAAACAACAAGGGAAGGCACCCGGTCTCCAACAATCACAGGACACTTGGAACAGGACCAGGACACTCGCATCAAGTAAAAGCCATAATAGTTTATTGGACATCAGTAGGTGAGAAACACATCACATCCAAGAACATGGTCAGTCAGGCTTGGTCAAACATGTTTCGTATAAACATACTGTACTTTATCAATGACCACCTACAACCTAATGACTGAAGCAGCTAGAATATATACCTACATAGCACCTCCCTAAAATCTAACCACCTATCCTGGTAGCAAATTCTTAATTAGTATTTGACACACCTATGTTTAACACACCTAAAGGATTTACATACATCAACAGCATATGCAGAATAAATAGATGTTAAAAGTAAAGAGATAAAAGTGGAAAAGGAGGCATACACTATACAAAAAAAAAAAATTATATGGAAGAAGACATTATATCTTAAGCAGTGATTACGTGTGCACTATATAAACACCAAGAAAATATTATATAGCAATAATACATTTTCTATTTAACAAATAATTTAATATCCCATTCAGAATTTAGGCCTCTTGGCACAACAGTTTCCAATTGGAAAATCCAAAAGACTTCCCTTTGTCTGAGAGTCTTTTCTCTATTGCCCCCTCTGGGGTGTCTGGGAATAGCTTAGCTAGGATACACTGAAATGTCAGGAGGGAAATATCAGAATGATGTTCTTTCTTAAAGTGTAGTGACACTGGAGTGATGGATTTGGGATCTTCAATGGACCTGAGATGCTCCAAAAATCTATCCTTCAGGGGGCGTGTAGTGAGCCCTACATATTGCTTATTGCACCCCCTACAGGTCAGAAGATAAATGACAAATGTAGAATTACAAGTGGATTACCTAGAAGAAGCTTTGAGACAGCTATCGGATGCTGAGGTTTATCTTAAATTACCCAATAATCCTACCTTTCGTTTTCAAAAGGAACTCAATTCTATCATTGATTGGGCTGCCTATAATGGAGTTATAACACAAAAGAATTTGGAATTTTTGATAGTTAAGTATCCAAAAGTGGCGATTTTTCATTATCTCTCTAAAATTCATAAGAGCATGTGTAGGCCACCAGGACGCCCAATAGTGGCAGGAATTGGTTCCTTAATTGAACCCCTGTCTGAAATAATTGATGCCCACTTACAACCCATCGTAGAAAAACTAATGAGCTATGTGAGAGACACCAGTGATGTCATCAAACAGATTGAAAAGTTAAAATGGGAAGCAGGTTATTCTATCATTTCGGTGGATGTTATCTCCCTTTATACTTGTATCCCTCATGACAAGGAAATTGGGGCTTTTGGATTTTTCCTCTATCATTTCTCCAACTATAGTGTTGAATTGAAGGAATTTATCCTCAGATCGTTTGATTTTCTCCTCATTCATAATTTTTTTTATGTTTGAGGGGGATTACTATCTCCAGAGGCGTGGAACAGCTATGGGGGCTAAGTTTGCCCCCTCCTATGCTAACCTTTATTTGGGTTGGTGGGAGCTGTCCCACGTCTTTGGAGATGCTAACCCCTACAGAGAACATATATTATATTTTGGTCGCTATATAGATGACCTTTTGTTTATCTGGAAAGGCCCTGAGGAGATCATCTCCTCATTTGTAGCATTTCTACAGAACAATGACTTGAACTTAAAATTTACTTATGTAAATAGTAGGGAAAGAGTCTCATATTTGGATATAGAACTAAATGCTAATGTTGAGAAACAAATCATTGAAGTAGAATTGTATCATAATCCTTAATGCTACCTCTTGTCACCCGAGACACACTGTAGTATCTATACCCAAAAGTCAGTATATTCGAGTTAAACGTAATTGTACTAACCCAGAAAGGTATGAATTTCATGCCAAGGAATTAACTGACCATTTCTTGCAAAGAGGATATGACAAGAATAACCTTGAGAGGGCCAAAAGACAAGTTGATTCCCTGTTTGAACAAAGAAGGGAGCCTAACTCCTTACAAAATAAACCTAAGTTCATCACCACGTACAGCAGTGAGTACCATAAAATTTGTAAATGGTGCGCGACTCACTGTCTATACTAGAGATTGATGATGGACTTAGGGAAACTGTGCAGGAAGGATGTGTCTTTGTTTCTCGTAAAGCCAAAACTTTAGGCAATATTTTGTCTCTCTCCATGCTGCCGGCAATAAAAAAGGAAAATTGGCTTCACAAATATAACAGCAGTAGATGTAAATCTTGTACATATGCATTGTTTGGTTCAGAATTTAAGTCCCAAGTCACAGGTAAAGTTTACCAGATTAAACAATATTCCACTTGTAATTCTACATTTGTCATTTATCTTCTGACCTGTAGGGGGTGCAATAAGCAATATGTAGGGCTCACTACACGCCCCCTTAAGGATAGATTTTTGGAGCATCTCAGTTCCATTGAAGATCCCAAATCCACCACTCCAGTGTCACTAAACTTTAAGAAAGAACATCATTCTGATATTTCCCTCCTGACATTTCAGTGTATCCAAGCTATTCCCAGACACCCCAGAGGGGGCAATAGAGAGGAGACTCTCAGACAAAGGGAAGTCTTTTGGATTTTCCAATTGGAAACTGTTGTGCCAAGAGGCCTAAATTCTGAATGGGATATTAAATTATTTGTTAAATAGAAAATGTATTATTGCTATATAATATTTTCTTGGTGTTTATATAGTGCACACTTAATCACTGCTTAAGACGTAATGTCTTCTTCCATAGAATTTTTTTGTATAGTGTATGCCTCCTTTTCCACTTTTATCTCTTTACTTTTAACATCTATTTATTCTGCATATGCTGTTGATGTATGTAAATCCTTTAGGTGTGTTGAACATAGATGTGTCAAATACTAATTAAGAGTTTGCTACCAGGATAGGTGGTTAGATTTTAGGGAGGTGCTATGTAGGTATATATTCTAGCTGCTTCAGTCATTAGGTTGTAGGTGGTCATTGATAAAGTACAGTATGTTTATACGAAACATGTTTGACCAATCCTGACTGACCATGTTCTTGGATGTGATGTGTTTCTCACCTACTGATGTCCAATAAACTATTACTTGATGCGAGTGTCCTGGTCCTGTTCCAAGTCTCCTGTGATTGTTGGAGACCGGGTGCCTTCCCTTGTTGTTTGGTGTATTTTTGCAGAAGGGCGTTTGATGGAGCGCTCAGGACTGGCACCGGATGATGACGTCATCAGCAGGAGACCAGTCGAGCACTGAGCGTGTTATGCCTGGATTTAGTCAGCGTGAAGGCAGCAGATCTGACTGTGCAAACATTTCCGTTTGGTGTGAGTGGAATCCTGAGCACTGCCTTTCCTTGTTGTCGGTCTTCCTATAAACATCCTGGAACTAAGAGCGATCTTCAATGCTCTTCTGGCCTGGCCTCAGTTGGCTTCGGCCCAGTTCATCAGATTCCAGTCGGACAACATAATGACAGTGGCTTACATCAATCATCAGGGAGGAACGAGGAGTTCCTTAGCGATGACCGAGGTAGCCAAGATAATCCGGTGGGCGGAGGCCCATTCTTGCCTTCTGTCAGCGATCCACATCCCAGGGGTGGACAACTGGGAGGCGGACTTTCTGAGTAGGCAGACTTTTCATCCAGGAGAGTGGGAACTCCATCCGGAAGTATTCTCCATCCTGATTCTCAAATGGGGTCAGTCAGTGTTAGATCTCATGGCATCTCTGGCAGTTCCTTGGTCCTTCAGCCTAGCATATCTATTTCACCCGTTTGCACTTCTTCCTCGGGTCATTGCTCGAATCAAACATGAGAAGGCATCAGTGATCCTCATTGCCCCTGCGTGGCCTCGCAGGATTTGGTATGCCGATCTGGTTGACATGTCATCCCTGCCACCTTGGAGACTTCCATTGAGGAAAGATCTTTTCATTCAAGGGCCCTTCCTTCACCCAAATCTAGTTTCTCTGAAGCTGACTGCTTGGAGATTGAACGCTTAATCCTATCCAAGCTGGGTTTTTCTGATTCGGTCATAGAGACCTTGATTCAGGCGCGTAAGCATGTAACTAGAAAGATTTACCATAAGATATGGCGTAAATATCTCTATTGGTGTGAATCCAAGGGCTACTCATGGAGTAGAGTTAGGATTCCCAGAATTTTGTCTTTTTCTCCAAGAAGGTTTGGAGAAGGGTTTATCGACAAGTTCCCTAAAGGGTCAGATCTCTGCCTTATCTATTTTGTTACACAAACGTCTGGCAGATTTCCCAGATGTTCAATCTTTTTGTCAGGTTTTGGTTAGGATCAGGCCTGTGTTCAAACCAGTTACTCTTCCATGGAGTCTGAATTTAGTTCTTAAAGTTCTTCAAGGGGCTTTGTTTGAGTCTATGCATTCCCTAGATATTAAGTTGTTATCTTGGAAAGTTTTATTTCTTGTTGCTATTTTTTCAGCTTGAAGAGTGTCTGAGCTTTTGGCGTTGCAATACAATTCGCCTTACCTTATTTTCCATTCAGAATAGGTAGTTTTACGTACTAAACTAGGGTTCCTTCTTAAGGTTGTTTCAGACAGGAACATTAATCAGGAGATTGTTGTTCCTTCCTTGTGTCCTAATCCTTCTCAGAAGGAACGTCTTCTGCACAATTTGGACGTAGTCCGTGCTTTAAAATTTTACTTACAAGCGACTAAGGACTTTCGTCAGTCCTCTTCTCTGTTTGTAATTTTCTCTGGAAAACGTAAGGGTCAGAAAGCTACGTCTAGCTCTCTTTCTTTTTGGCTGAAAAGTATCATCCGTTTTGCATATGAGACTGCTGGACAGCAGCTTCCTTAAAGAGTTACGGCTCATTCCACTAGGGCTGTTGCTTCCTCATGGGCATTCAAAAATGAAGCTTCTGTTGAACAGATTTGCAAGGCTTCAACTTGGTCCTCTCTTCACACTTTTTCTAATTTGTATAAATTTGATACTTTTGCTTCAGCTGAGGCCGCTTTTGGGAGAAAGGTTCTTCAAGCAGTGGTGCCTTCCGTTTAGGTTCCCTGTCTTGTCCCTCCCGTATCATCTGTGTCCTCTAGCTTGGGTATTGTATCCCATAAATAATGAAGATGTTCCGTGGACTCATTGTGTCTTTAAAAAGAAAAGAAAATTTATGCTTACCTGATAAATGTATTTCTTTTTAGACACGATGAGTCCACGGTCCGCCCTGTTCTTTTAAGACAGGTTGTTAATTTTTGTAAACTTCAGACACCTCTGCACCTTGGCTTTTCCTTTCTCTTCCCAACTTCAGTCGAATGACTGGAGTGGGAGGGAAGGGAGGAGCTATTTAACAGCTCTTTTGTGATTGTGATACTATTAACTGTTTAGCATAATAGCTTTCCTAGACAGTACCATAGAAACACCGGTGTTTTATGTATTTTATTGTAAAGGATGTTTTATTTATATTTAGATGAGATCTGAGTTTTCAGGTATATACCATATATTTTGAAGTAGATAAAATATTATCAATATTGTGGACCATGCCACTTTTAAATAAAAACAGATTTTATCACTAATCTTAAACCAAAAAATAATAAATCAAAATAAATGTATTACAAAAACAAAAAATAAATGCACTGCGCTCTCTGTCACAATTGTTTTTTTTTTTTAAAATAGTTTACCGGGTACTGGTTCAATTATTTAAATATTGGCTAAACGTTGGCCCTCTTTTAGGGCACCTACTTAGGTGTAATTACACAGCTTAGTTTACGATAAGGAAAGTGTGGAAACTGAGAATAGTGTGATTACCGCTTAAGGCAATAGAATCAATTTGGATAATAGTAACGTTTCCTACACTTCCCTCTAAGCTTGCTGCGGTTTATAACAATAAGTATAGCCTATTTATACGTATCTACCCTGGTTTAATATATACTAAGTTAATTTTGGTATGATAGGAGGTTACTCCTATAACAGAGAGCTCACAGTGCATTTATTTTTTGTTTTTGTAATACATTTATTTTGATTTATTATTTTTTGGTTTAAGATTAGTGATAAAATCTGTTTTTATTTAAATGTGGCATGGTCCACAATATTGATAATATTTTATCTACTTCTTAATAAACGTTAAGTTTTAATCAATACACAATATCACACTACATAATCACCTACCCTTCATGTATGAGAGGACAATCCCTTTAAAGGGACACTGTACCCAAATTTTTTCTTTCGTGATTCAGATAGAGCATGCAATTTTAAGCAACTTTCTAATAAACTCCTATTATCAAATTTTCTTTATTCTCTTGGTATGTTTATTTGAAAAGCAAGAATGTAAGTTTAGATGCCGGCCCATTTTGGTAAACAACCTGGGATGTCTTTGCTGATTGGACAGCACCAATAAAAAAAGTGCTGTCCATGGTACTGAATCAAAAATTTGCTGACTCCTTAGCTTAGATGCCTTCTTTTTAAAATAAAGATAGCAAGAGAACGAAGAAAAATTGATAATAGAAGTAAATTAGAAAGTTGCTTATAATTACATGCTCTATCTGAATCATGAAATAATTTTTTTGGGTTCAGTATCCCTTTAAGTGTGCCATATTAATGCCCCTGTTCTTTTTCTAATTTTTTATTCCATTATATTTGGCATTAGGCACTACCTTATCCAATACATAGGCTTATTTGGATTTAGGCTTGTGATTGTCACCTCGAGTTCTTTCCCACCTTTCCCTTTAGGTTAAAAGGGTATCTCTTACATACCATATATTTTGTAATAAATTGGATTATTTTTACTTCTGTAGTACAAATTGATTTTTTTACTTTGACACACATATGTTAGCAGCAGGATACATACGGTTCCTTCAATCACAGTAGGAACAATACAGACAGGACCTCTAAGTAGGGTATTTACCTCCTTATTTGCAACGCTATTATTTATTATTTTCATTATTTTTATTAATTTTATTAATTTTCACCAAGCAACAGACACCACTAAGTCGAAACGGCATTAATTTGCGCCACCTTATACACATTCATCCTATTTAACAGCTCTGCTGTTGTGCTCTTTGCCTCCTCCTGCTGAGCAGGAGGTGAATATCCCATAAGTAATGAAGATGATCCGTGGACTCATCGTGTCTAAAAAGAAATACATTTATCAGGTAAGCATAAATTTTCTTTTTAATGATAGGGGTACCTACCTCCCCATACTCTCTATGAGGAAGTGCTGCTATAGGTGCTTCTTTTCCATTTATATTCACTCATTACTTTTGGCACTCAGCAGCCTCCATAAACGTCCTTTGTGGACTAATATAGGATACTTGTGTTACACACACTCTCCTTTTTCCCAGAATATAAGAGAGTAATGGTACTTGCTCTCAAAACAGACAAAGACATCAGAACTCAATAATAATTAGATACAAAAAATGAATTGCAAATATACATAGTACCACCAAAACCAAAGGAACACTAAACCTCAACATTTTCTTCCATAATTAAAGTAGAGAATACAATTTTAAACATCATTCCAATTTACTTCTATTATCTAATTTGCTTTATGTTTTATATATCTTTTGTTTAAGAAATAGCAATGCACATGGGAGAGCCAACCACACAAGGCATCTATGAACAGCTACCAATCAGCAGCTTCTGAGCCTATCTAGATATGCTTTTCAGCAAAGGATATCAAGAGAATGAAGCAAACTAGATAATTGAAGTAAATTAGAAAGTTGTTTAAAATTGCATGATCTTTCTAAATCATGAGAGAGAAAATTTGGGTTTCGTGTCCCTTTAAGGAAGAAAAGAACCTAAAGTTCTAAATGTCTAATATAAAAGAATTGCCAGCTTGCCAAAACATGTTACACAAGAACATTCAATTAAGTATTGGTGAAAATAATTGAAAAGCTGTAACACCTCTACCAGAGGGTGACCCTGTAGAGACTGCAGGAATCTGTCACCATACATATCCAAATGAGGATCTATGCAGTAAGGTACACACAATACAAACAAATATTTAGCACTAGATGGATAACACCTCTACCAGAGGATAACACTGCTAAATCTGGCAGCTATCTGTTACCATAGATAAATCATAAGGATCTATGTCCATCCAGAGATACATAAATGGCAGCAATGAGATAAATGAAGTGTCTCAGTTGTCAATTATAATTCAGAGTCCCAAAGACAGATCAACTAATTGTCTCAATCACCAAACCGTTAATGGGTATCGCTCTGCAGTTCTGAAGGACATTCGAGGCAAGTATTCATTTTAGCCTTATTCAAGCATGCAGTCATATTTCCAAAGTTCATTCACATCCGTGTCATATAGCAGTTAGATTAAAGCAAATAAGCAGCAATACTTTCCTGAATCATTCTTTAATGCTGTAAGTCCTTAGTTGGACAAAGGAGTTTTTAATTGAACTCCATTGTGCAACATAACGATATTCAAACAGATGGATACATCCTTTTTCCACGTGCAGTAATGCCGGTCGAGTCACTTATTTGTGTGTGTCTATATAAGAATAAACGTGTTTTTATGTGTTTTATATGTTTAAATATGTATGTGCATACATACATACATACATATTTACACATATAAACAAATGTATACACTTTTTAGACATATATTTATATATATATATATATATATATATATATATATATATATATATATATATATATATATATATATATATATATATATATATATACAGTCATATGCAAAAGTTTAGGCACCCCTGACAATTTCCGTGATTTTTTTAAAGAAATTATTTATAAATAATTGGGTGTTTCATAGATCAAAATGAAATTGCTGATCCAAACAACTGAAGGACAGGTTTATTGGATTAACAGAAGATGTGCAATATGCATCAAAACAAAATTAGACAGGTGCATAAATTTGGGCACCCTTGTCATTTTGTTGATTTGAATACCTGTAACTACCTAGCACTGATTAATTGGAGCACACAATTGTTTTGGTGAGCCCATTAAGCCTTAAACTTCATAGACAGGTTAATCCAATCATGAGAAAAGGTATTTAAGGGGGCCAATTGCAAGTTGTTGTTTTCTTTGACTAATGACAACATGGGGGCCTCAAAACAACTCTCAAATGACCTGAAAACAAAGATTGTTCAACATTATGGTTTAGGGGAAGGCTACAAAAAGTTATTGCACAGATTTAAGTTGTCAGCGTCCACTGTGAGAAACATAGTGAGGAAATGGAAGACCACGGACACAGTTCTTGTTAAGGCCAGAAGTGGCAGGCCAAGTAAAATATTGAAAAGGCAAAGGATGGTTAGAATGGTCAAAAACAGCCCACAGACCACCTCCAAAGACCTACAACATCATCTTGCTGCAGATGGTGTCACTGTGCATCGTTCAACAATTCAGCGCACTTTGCACAAGGAGAAGCTGTATGGGAGAGTGATGCGAAAGAAGCCTTTTCTGCACACACGCCACAAACTCATATTTGGACAAGCCAGCTTCATTTTGGATGAAGTTGCTGTGGACTGATGAAACAAAGATTGAGTTATTTAGTCATAACAAGGGACGTTATGCATGGCGGCAAAAGAACACAGCATTCCAAGACACATGCTACCCACAGTAAAATTTGGTGGATGTTCCATCATGCTGTGTGGTACTGTGAATCTTGTTAAAGTTGAGGGTCGCATGGATTCCACTCAATATCAGCAGATACTTGAGATACTTGAGAATAATGTTGAGGAATCAGTCAAAGTTGAAGTTACGCCGTGGCTAGATATTTCAACAAGACAACGACCCAAAACACTGCTCAAAATCTACTCTGGCAAGTACAATGTTCTGGAATGGCCATCACTGTCCCCAGACCTGAATATCATTGAAAATCTCTGGGGTCATTTGAAGTGGGTTGTCCATGCTCAGCAACCATCAAACCTACATGAACTGGAGATGTTTTGCAAGGAGGAATGGTCCAAAATGCCTTCATCCAGAATCCAGACACTCATTACAGGCTATAGGAAACGTCTAGAGGCTGTTATGTCTGCTAAAGGAGGCTCTACTAAATATTGATGCAATATTTCTGTTGGGGTGCCCACATTTATGCACCTGTCTAATTTCGTTTTGATGCATATTGTACATTTTCTGTTAATCCAATAAACCTCATTTCACTACTGAAATATTACTGTGTTCTTCAGCTATTTGATAGATCAAAATAAAATTGCTGATCCAAACACCCAATTATTTATAAATAAAAATCATGGAAATTGTCAGGGTTCCCTAAACTTTTGCATACGACTATATATATATATATATATATATATATATATATATATATATATATATATATATATATACTGTGTGTGTGTATGTATGTGTGTATGTGTGTATATATATATATATATATATATATATATATATATATATACTGTGTGTGTATGTGTATATATATATATATATATATATACTGTGTGTGTGTGTGTGTGTATATATATATATATATATATATATATACTTATGAGCCCTTTGTAGTAAAATACCTATTCATATTAATTTTTTAATGTGTTTTAAATAAAAATACTTTAAATGCCAATGTTCTTCACATAGAAAAAAAAATCTCTCTCTCTCTCTCTCTACCCCCCACCCTTCGGGTTTAGCGCAGTTGGACTTTCGCTCCCGTGCTTTTTTTTCTTTCAACTTGTAAAACACGCATTAACCCAGCTGCGTTAAAATTTTACTTTGAGGGCAGTTAGTGTAAAAGTGAAAAGTTATTTAGGCCTCCACTTGTAATCTGACCTAATGTGTTTTACCGTTTAACCTCAAGCAGTGTAGGTCCCAAGCGGGAAAACACCAGTTATAGGAAAATATGTGCAACTGCTGCTTCTGATTGGCTCAACAGCATTTTCCTGTTTAGAAACTGCAATACTTGTAACTCTTGAGCAGCACTTATGAGTTAAACATGTTTACCTAGGGTCAGTTATTAACAAATTAGATTTATTTTTCATCAGAATGTCCCTAACCTGTGTCATTTTATTTTCTAGACATGAGCAACTTGATCGTTCTGTCCGGGAAAAGGAGTCAGCAATTCGGTCAATGAAGGAAGCACATAGTGAGAAGATGCAACATATGGAGAAGCAAATTCAGCAGCTACAGCTGGAACAGCATAGGTCGCAGCGCAGCTACCAAGACATACTGGCACAAAAGGATGCCACCATTGAAAAGTAAGGAACATGGAAGTACATCATACTAACTATACTGCCTGTGCTATTAAAGGGACAGTCAACACCAGAATTTTTGTTGTTTAAAAAAATAGACAATCCCTTTATTACGCATTTCCCAGTTTTGCATAACCAACACAGTTATAATAATACATGTTTTACCTCTGTAAATACCTTGTATCTATGCCTCTGCAAACTGCCCCCTTATTTCAGTTATTTTGACAGACTTGCATTTTAGCCAATCAGTTCTGACTCCTAGGTAACTTTACGTGCGTGAGCTCAATGTTATCTATATGACACACATGAACTAACGCCCTCTAGAGGCGAAAACCTGTCAAAATGCATTTAGATAAGAGGCAGCCTTCAAGGTCTAAGTAATTAACATATGAGCCTACCTAGGTTTAGCTTTCAACTAAGAATACCAAGAGAAGAAAGCAAAATTGATGATAAAAGTACATTGGAAAGTTATTTATAATTGCATGCCCTATTTGAATAATGAAAGTTTATTTTGAACTTGTCTGTCCCTTTAAATACAATTGAGCTGCATAATCAACAAGTGAATTTTAAACAAACAGTTGGTTTCTTTAAAAATGTACTTCAATTTTTCAGCCCTGTATCATGTGATAGCCATCAGCCAGTCACACACTCATATACATATACAATGTGAACTCTTTCACATGCTCAGTAGTAGCTGGTGCCTCAGAAAGTGTGCATGCAAAAACATTGATAATGGAAGTAAATTCGTTGGAATGTCTCTTAAAATGGCATACTCTTTCTGAATCATGAAAGATACATTTTGACTTTATTGTCCCTTTAAACCCATTCATTATTTGTTTTGCTGTAATTCAACTTTTAAAATTGTGTGTGTGTGGGGGGGTGTTGTGCTGAATTGCATCTTTAGGATCCAGAACCTTAAAAAAACATTCTGCCCTGTTCAGGAGCTAATTTAGATCTGTCCATAATTTCCTGTAGAAAGGGAAATATACTAAGAAATATCAAGGGGTATATACCTGGACAGTAAAAGAATGCAATATTTCATAGCAAAATTTAATGTACTTGTAAATTATTTTTGTTGGATGAAGATATTTTGCAATTTGCTGATTAATTGCTAATATTTAATAAATATATATATTTAAAAACTAATTGAAAGCAGATTGGAACTTGGCTTTGAAAGACTGCGCAGAGATCACTCGGCAAATACATTAGCTATGGACAGTGTCCCAAGTATTGATAAAAAATACTCGATTCCACCAGTTCACTATAAGTTACGTGTAGACTTGTATTAAAAATGTATCATAGTAAACAATACAAAATTATTGTTCTTTAAAATAGCAAATGTGCCACATGTTCGTTAATTTTCAGACTTAATATATTACCAGTAAAACACAGAAATCTTTTGTGTTTTTAAAAAAAAAAAAAAAAAAATACCCTCTTTTACCAGATTGCTTTTGATGGGAATTTTTTTTTGTCTCGAAATATTTTTTTTCTTTTTTCGTTGTCCCACTATTATTCCCCAGTTGATATAAATTTATGATAGGTGTGCCCAAACTGTCATTTGGCATTGTCATGTTGCATATTATACATGTAATGAATATTTTGTGAATGTACCAATTAAAGGCAGAAGGAAGATCTGGATGTCCTGAAAACTGGCTGGGATTCCTACATAGCTCAGATATCCAAGGAAACTGTTACCAAAGACCTTAAAACCCAGGCACTACAAGAAGAAGAGGAGCGGCTGAAAGCTCAACTGGACACGTATAAGAAGGACATTGAAAAGTAATTCAAATGAATTAAAACTCAATATAAATTGAGCTGTTATTCTGATCCACTATTTCGAAGCAATTTGAATCCTACTATATCAGGGCTCCCTTGGATTGAGGTCCACATTACACTATACTTGCACTTATTCTAAAGATAATGCCTCAAATAAAATTAGATTATTATCACATTTCATTATAATCACATAGAATATGTTATAATTAAATATGTTAACTATATATATACTGTATATTCATCATTTACAGAATTCATTGTAAGTACTAATACAGGCCGCACAGAAATCCCTGACACAGTTTGGCTGTCCCTGTGCTAGATGTTGTATATGATCTAGATTAGTGACAATTACCTTTAGTGGACCACATATGCAGCTAACACAGGGATATATTAAAGGGTCACACTGTACTTTAAAGCCTTACATTGCAACCACAATAGAAATGTGTAAATCCATGATGTGCATGCAGTACATTCAGCAGCGAAGGAGAGTAGAAAGGGGTCCAGATGTTTTGTTAGGTAAAATAGAATATGTTTATTGTATGAGGGTGGATAAGGGACAGTCATGGAATCTCCAATTGCTGCCACATGACCGCCACTAACCTAGACAAAACTAGCTCTCTTTTGTATGGTGTACAGGCATGATGAGAGTAAGTACCCCATAGTAACTAAAGTAGCTTTTCATTAAGGGCTCAATGGTGTAAACTGTCTGCTCTGGTGTCACAGTACTGTAAGATCACACAACTAATTATAGAAAGGCAAATTTTAGCCTGAGAGCTGCTTTTCTAGCTATGCAGAGTTCTGGATGTGAAGAAGAGACACGTATATAATGTCTTAAAAAAAACAAAAATGTTGTGTGACTTCTCTTAAAGCAAAGGGTTTTTGATCCTCAAGCCCTAATTTTGAAGTTCAGAACTTCAGGATGTATTTGCAATTTATTAAATTCCTCCTCAATGATGATTTTTTTCCTGAAATTGAAAGTGTTTGAAAGCACCAGAGGTTATTTTTGTTTCTCCCATGTCATGTTTGGATTTGCTGCAAGCATTTGGAAAACATAATGTAGCTTAAAGAGACAGTATACACTCATTTATTTCATGTAATTGGCAAGAGTCCATGAGCTAGTGACGTATGGGATATACAATCCTACCAGGAGGGGCAAAGTTTCTCAAACCTCAAAATGCCTATAAATACACCCGTCACCACACCCACAGTTCAGTTTGACAAACTTTGCCTCCTATGGAGGTGGTGAAGTAAGTTTGTGCTAAGATTTCTACGTTGACATGCGCTTCTCAGCATTTTGAAGCCCGATTCCTCTCAGAGTACAGTGAATTTCAGAGGGACGTGAAGAGAGTATCGCCTATTGAATGCAATGATTTTCCTAACGGGGGTCTATTTCATAGGTTCTCTGTTATCGGTCGTAGAGATTCATCTCCTACCTCCCTTTTCAGATCGACGATAAACTCTCATATACCATTACCTCTACTGATAACTGTTTCAGTACTGGTTTGGCTATCTGCTATATGTGGATGGGTGTCTTTCGGTAAGTATGTTTTTTATTACTTAAGACACCTCAGCTATGGTTTGGCACTTTTTGCATTTATATAAAGTTCTAAATATATGTATTGTACTTATATTTGCCATGAGTCAGGTTCATGTATTTCCTTTTGCAGACTGTCAGTTTCATATTTGGGGAAGATTAACATATTAAGAAATATTTTTTTCTTACCTGGGGTTTAGTCTTTTTTTCAATTGACTACATTTTTCTTGCAAATTGCGGGCAGGATTAGGCCCGTGGGTGCGCCAAATGCTAGACTTTATTGTGTCATTCTTGGCGCGAAGGTACGTCCATTGACGCAAGTTCGTCATTTCCGGCATCGTAGTTGACGGCGAGTTCCTTACACAGGGTTGCATGGTTAGTGACGTGAGTGTGTCATTTCCGGATGTTGCTGGCGCCAAAAAATTTTCAGTTATGTTGTGCGTCATACTTGGCGCCAGATTTTTTTCATTATTTTAATACCCCATTGCTATTTGCCTCTTGCCTTTTTCTATGTCAGAGGGCTATGCTATTGCATTTTTTCCCCCATTCCTGAAACTGTCATATAAGGAAATTGACAATTTTGCTTTATATGTTGTTTTTTATTTTACATTTTGCAAGATGTCTCAATCTGATCCTGCCTCAGAAGTATCTGTTGGAACTTTGCTGCCTGATGTCGGTTCTACTAAAGCTAAGTGCATTATATTTCCGAATGTCATTTGTATTGGTTATCATGATAAACTTTTACATGCAGATAATGGCCTCTAGTTATCAACGTGTCTACTTACCTGCCATCGCCGGCCCCAATACGCCCGCCTAAGCTCGCCTCACATCGCCGCCGTGGACCTGAATATGCTCACCAAAGTTATCAATAAAGCTGTCAAAAAGCCGCGCACCAAGTACGGGGCGATGAGCAGCAGACTGTGATAGTTATCACTCCTCCAATCTCGCTGCTCTACGGCTTTTTCCCAGCTTTATTGCTAGCCTGTCACTAAGCACCCACACTATACTATACTGTTCTACCCCCTATACCGGAGCCCCCCGCAACTAAATAAAGTTATTAACCCCTAAACCGCCGCTCCTAGACCTTGCCACAACTATAATAAATGTATTAACCCCTAAACCGCCGCTTCTGGAGCCTACCGCCACTCTAATAAACGGATTAACCCCTAAACTGCCTCTCCCGGACCCCGCCGCCACCTACATTATACCTAGTAACCCCTATCCTGCCCCCCCTATACCACCGCCACCTATAATAAATTTATTAACCCCTATCCTGCCGATCCCGGACCCCGCCGCAACTAAATAAATTGTTTAACCCCTAAACCGCCGCTCCCGGACCCCGCCGCCACCTATATTAAACGTATTAACCTCTAATCTGCCCGCCCTACACCGTCGCCACCTATAATAAATTTATTAACCCCTATCCTGCCCCCCTACACAGTCGCCACCTATAATAAAATTATTAACCCCTAAACCTACGTCTAACCCTAACACCCCCCTAACTTAAATATTAATTAAATACATCTAAATATTATAACTCTTATTAACTAAATTAATCCTATTTAAAACTAAATACTTACCTTTAAAATAAACCCTAATATCGCTACAATATAACTAATAATGATATTGTAGCTATTTTAGGATTTATTTTTATTTTACAGGCAAATTTCAAATTATTTTAACTAGGTACAATAGCTATTAAATAGTTATTAACTATTTAATAGCTACTTAGTTAAAATAAAGACAAATTTACCTGTAAAATAAATCCTAACCTAAGTTACAATTAAACCTAACACTACACTATCATTAAATAAATTATTCCTATTTAAAACTAAATACTTACCTGTAAAATAAACCCTAAGATAGCTACAATGTAATTAATAATTACATTGTAGCTATTTTAGGATTTATATTTATTTTACAGGTAACTTTGTGTTTATTTTAGCTAGTTAGAATAGTTATTAAATAGTTATAAACTATTTAATAACTACCTAGCTAAAAGAAATACAAAATTACCTGAAAATAAATGCTAACCTAAATTACAATTAAACCTAACACTACACTATCATTAAATTAATTAAATAAATTAGCTACAAATAACTACAATTAAATACAATTAAATAAACTAACTAAAGTACAAAAAATAAAAAAAAATAAGTTACAAAAAAAAAAGTTACAAACATTTAAAAAATATTTCAACAATTTTAAGCTACTTACACCTAATCTAAGCCCCCTAATAAAATAACAAAGCCCCCCAAAATAAAAAAATGCCCTACCCTATTCTAAACTAGAAAAGTTAACAGCTCTTTTACCAGCCCTTAAAAGGGCCTTTTGCGGGGCATGCCCCAAAGTAAACAGCTCTTTTGCATTTTACAAAAAATACAACCCCCCCAACATTAAAACCCACCACCCACATACCCCTACTCTAACCCAAACCCCCCTTAAATAAAACTTCCATCCGATTGAAGTCATCATCCAAGGGGCGCTGAAGAGGTCTTCCATCCGATTTGACGTCTTCATCCAGGCGTCGTCTTCAATCTTCATCCATCCAGAGCGGAGCCATCTTCAGACAAGCCGACGCGGAGCCATCTTCTTCCACCGACGACTTCCCGACGAATGACGGTTCCTTTAAGTGACGTCATCCAAGATGGCGTCCCTCGAATTCCGATTGGCTGATAGGATTCTATCAGCCAATCGGAATTAAGGTAGGAAAAATCTGATTGGCTGATTGAATCAGCCAATCAGATTGAAGTTCAATCCGATTGGCTGATCCAATCAGCCAATCAGATTGAGCTTGCATTCTATTGGCTGTTGATGACTTCAATCGGATGGAAGACTTCTTCAGCGCCCCTTGGATGATGACTTCAATTGGATGGAAGACTTCTTCAACGCCCCTTGGATGATAACTTCGGCCGCTGCGGATTTCCTCTTCTGTTCCATCGGTGGTCGGCTGGCTGAAGACGGCTAAAGGTAGGATGAGCTTCAGGGGGGTAGTGTTAGGTTTATTTAAGGAGGGTTTGGGTTAGAGTAGGGGTATGTGGGTGGTGGGTTTTAATGTTGGGGGGGTTGTATTTTTTGTAAAATGCAAAAGAGCTGTTTACTTTGGGGCATTCCCCGCAAAAGGCCGTTTTTTATTTTGGGGGGCTTTGTTATTTTATTAGGGGCCTTAGATTAGGTGTAAGTAGCTTAAAATTGTTGTAATATTTTTTAATTGTTTGTAACTTTTTATTTTTTATTTTTTGTACTTTAGTTAGTTTATTTAATTGTATTTAATTGTAGTTATTTGTAGCTAATTAATTTAATTAATTTAATGATAGTGTAGTGTTAGGTTTAATTGTAACTTAGGTTAGGATTTATTTTACAGGTACTTTTGAATTTCTTTTAGCTAGGTAGTTATTAAATAGTTTATAACTATTTAATAACGCGTCTAACTAGCTAAAATAAATACAAAGTTACCTGTAAAATAAATATAAATCCTAAAATAGCTACAATGTAATTATTAATTACATTGTAGCTATCTTAGGGTTTATTTTACAGGTAAGTATTTAGTTTTAAATAGGAATAATTTATTTAATGATAGTGTAGTGTTAGGTTTAATTGTAACTTAGGTTAGGATTTATTTTACAGGTAAATCTGTCTTTATTTTAACTAGGTAGCTATTAAATAGTTAATAACTATTTAATAGCTATTGTACCTAGTTAAAATAATTTGAAATGTGCCTGTAAAATAAAAATAAATCCTAAAATAGCTACAATATCATTATTAGTTATATTGTAGCTATATTAGGGTTTATTTTATAGGTAAGTATTTAGTTTTAAGTAGGATTAATTTAGTTAATAAGAATAATATTTATTTAGATGTATTTAATTAATATTTAAGTTAGGTGGGTGTTAGGGTTAGGTTTAGGGGTTATTAATTTTATTATAGTTGCGGCGGGGTCCGGGAGCGGCAGTTTAGGGGTTAACATATTTATTATAGTGGCGGCGGGGTCCGGGAGCGGCGGTTTAGGGGTTAACATATTTATTATAGTGGCGGCGGGGTCCGGGAGCGGCGGTTTAGGGGTTAATCAGTTTATTAGAGTGGCGGTGGGCTCCGGGATCGGCGTTTTAGGGGGTAATACATTTATTTAGTTGCGGTGGTGTAGGGGGGGACAGATTAGGGGTGTTTAGACTCGGGGTACATGTTAGGGTGTTAGGTGCAGACATCTCCCATAGGAATCAATGGGATATCGGGCAGCAGCGAACATGAACTTTCGCTATGGTCAGACTCCCATTGATTCCTATGGGATCCGCCGCCTCCAGGGCTGGAAAAGTGCCGAACGTACCTGCTAGTCATTTGATAACTCCCAAAAGTAGTCAGATTGTGCCGAACTTGCGTTCAGAACATCTGGAGTGACGTAAGAATCGATCTGTGTAGGATTGTGTCCGGCGGATCGAAGCTTACGTCACTATATTCTACTTTTGCCGTGCAGCAGGGCTTGATAACTAAGGCGAATCAGCCTCGCCACAAATACGCTGTGGAATTCCAGCATATTTGAGGTTGACGGCTTGATAACTAGGCCTCATTGTGTCCATCAGTAAATAGTACATTGCCTGTTTTGTTCCTTCAACTTTTAATGTACATGTTATACCTATGAAATTTAAAGAATTGTTACTGATTCTGTTCAGAAGGCTTTGTCTGCTATTCTGCCTTCTAATTATTATAAGGTCTTTTAAAACTTCTCATAAGGTTGATGAAATTTCAAATGACCGACAACATAATGAATTATCCTCCTCTGATGAGGATCTATCTGATTCAGAAGATCCTTCCTCAGATATTGACACTAACAAACCTACTTATTTATTTTAAATGAAGTATTTTTTGTTCTTTGTTAGAAGTGTTAATTATTTTTGGATATTGTGGAAACTAGTCCTCTTGATATTAGAACTAGTAAATTCTGTTTTTAAACCTCCTGTGGTTACTCCAGAAGTTTTTTTTCCTATTCCTGGTGCTATTTCTGATATGATTTATAAGGAATCGAATAAGCCGGGTACTTCTTTTTCTTTCATGTAATTAGCAAGAGTCCATGAGCTAGTGACGTATGGGATATACATTCCTACCAGGAGGGGCAAAGTTTCCCAAACCTCAAAATGCCTATAAATACACGCCTCACCACACCCACAAATCAGTTTTACAAACTTTGCCTCCTATGGAGGTGGTGAAGTAAGTTTGTGCTCATCTCCAGTCTGGAATAAATCCAAGCCTTTTAGAAAAACTAAGCCAGCTCCCAAGTCCACATGAAGGTGCGGCCCTCATTCCAGCTCAGCTGGTAGGGGGCAGATTACGATTTTTCAAAGAAATTTGGATCAATTCAATTCACAATCTTTGGATTCAGAACATTGTTTCAGAAGGGTACAGAAAGGCCTCCTGCAAAGAGCTTTTTTCTTTCCCGTGTCCCAGTAAATCCATTGAAGGCTCAAGCATTTCTGAAATGTGTTTCAGATCTAGAGTTGGCTGGAGTAATTTTGCCAGTTCCAGTTCTGGAACAGGGGCTGGGGTTTTATTCGGATCTCTTCATTGTACCAAAGAAGGAGAATTCCTTCAGACCAGTTCTGGATCTAAAAATATTGAATCGTTATGTAAGGATACCAACATTCAAATGGTAGGGGTTTGGGAATCTCAGGAGGACGATATCTTGGTACTTGCTCAGTCTTCACATTTAGCAGAATCTCATACGAATCGACTTGTGTTGTTTCTTCGAGATCATGGTTGGAGGATCAATTTACCGAAAAGTTCATTAATTCCTCAAACAAGGGTAACCTTTTTAGGTTTCCAGATAGATTCAGTGTCCATGACTCTGTCTCTGACAGACAAGAGACGTCTAAAACTGATCTCAGCTTGTCGAAACCTTCAGTCTCAATCATTCCCTTCGGTAGCCTTATGCATGGAAATTCTAGGTCTTATGACTGCTGCATCGGACGCGATCCCCTTTGCTCGTTTTCACATGCGACCTCTTCAGCTTTGTATGCTGAACCAGTGGTGCAGGGATTACACAAAGATATCTCCATTAATATCTTTAAAACCGATTGTTCGACACTCTCTGTCGTGGTGGACAGATCACCATCGTTTAGTTCAGGGGGCTTCTTTTGTTCTTCCGACCTGGACTGTAATTTCAACAGATATGCGGATCTTGTCCGGATGGCCTCTTGCCAACCGTGGACTCTTCCGTTAAGACCAGACCTTCTGTCGCAAGGTCCTTTTTACCATCAGGATCTCAAATCCTTAAATTTAAAGGTATGGAGATTGAACGCTTGATTCTTAGTCAAAGAGGTTTCTCTGACTCTGTGATTAATACTATGTTACAGGCTCGTAAATCTGTATCTAGGAAGATATATTATCGAGTCTGGAAGACTTACATTTCTTGGTGTCTTTCTCATCATTTTTCCTGGCATTCTTTTAGAATTCCGAGAATTTTACAGTTTCTTCAGGATGGTTTGGATAAAGGTTTGTCTGCAAGTTCCTTGAAAGGACAAATCTCTGCTCTTTCTGTTCTTTTTCACAGAAAGATTGCTAATCTTCCTGATATTCATTGTTTTGTACAAGCTTTGGTTCGTATAAAACCTGTTATTAAGTCAATTTCTCCTCCTTGGAGTTAAAATTTGGTTCTGGGGGCTCTTCAAGCTCCTCCGTTTGAACCTATGCATTCGCTGGACATTAAATTTACTTTCTTGGAAAGTTTTGTTTCTTTTGGCCATCTCTTCTGCTAGAAGAGTTTCTGAATTATCTGCTCTTTCTTGTGAGTCTCCTTTTCTGATTTTTCATCAGGATAAGGCGGTGTTGCGAACTTCTTTTGAATTTTTACCTAAGGTTGTGAATTCTAACAACATTAGAAATTGTGGTTCCTTCATTGTGTCCTAATCCTAAGAATTCTAAGGAGAGATCATTGCATTCTTTGGATGTAGTTAGAGCTTTGAAATATTATGTTGAAGCTACTAAAAATTTACGAAAGACTTCTAGTCTATTTGTTATCTTTTCCGGTTCTAGGAAAGGTCAGAAGGCCTCTGCCATTTCTTTGGCATCTTGGTTGAAATCTTTAATTCATCATGCTTATGTCGAGTCGGGTAAATCTCCGCCTCAAAGGATTACAGCTCATTCTACTAGGTCAGTTTCTACTTCCTGGGCGTTTAGGAATGAAGCTTCGGTTGATCAGATTTGCAAAGCAGCAACTTGGTCTTCTTTGCATACTTTTACTAAATTCTACCATTTTGATGTGTTTTCTTCTTCTGAAGCAGTTTTTGGTAGAAAAGTACTTCAGGCAGCTGTTTCAGTTGGATTCTTCTGCTTATAATTTCAGTTTTTTTCATTATAAGATTTAAACTTTGTTTTGGGTGTGGATTATTTTCAGCGGAATTGGCTGTCTTTATTTTATCCCTCCCTCTCTAGTGACTCTTGCGTGGAAGATCCACATCTTGGGTAGTCATTATCCCATACGTCACTAGCTCATGGACTCTTGCTAATTACATGAAAGAAAACATAATTTATGTAAGAACTTACCTGATAAATTCATTTCTTTCATATTAGCAAGAGTCCATGAGGCCCACCCTTTTTGTGGTGGTTATGATTTTTTGTATAAAGCACAATTTTTCCAATTCCTTATTTTTTATGCTTTCGCACTTTTGTCTTATCACCCCACTTCTTGGCTATGCGTTAAACTGATTTGTGGGTGTGGTGAGGGGTGTATTTATAGGCATTTTGAGGTTTGGGAAACTTTGCCCCTCCTGGTAGGAATGTATATCCCATACGTCACTAGCTCATGGACTCTTGCTAATATGAAAGAAATGAATTTATCAGGTAAGTTCTTACATAAATTATGTTTTTTCCTTCTTCAAGGTTTTAAAAATGGTATCATTTACCAGCAATTAATATAGAGTTTGGGAAAAGATCCTTAAGTTGATGGGGCTATTTCTACTCTTACTGAACATACTTCTATTCCTATGGAAGATAGTACTTAAGTTCCTTTAGATAGGAAACTTGAATCTTTTCTAAGGAAAGCTTATTTATATTCAGTTCGTCTCAGGCCTGCAATTTCTTTGGCTGATGTTGCAGCTGCATCAACATTTTTGTTGGAGAATTAGCGCAACAAGAATTGGATTCTGATTTATCTAGCATTGTTCGCTTACTGCAACATACTAATCAGTTCTGATGTCATTTTTTTGATATCATCAAGATTGATGTTAGATCTATGTCTTTAGCTATTTTTAGCTAGAAGAGTTTTGTGGCTTTATTCTTGGAATGCTGATATGACTTTTTAAGTCTAGATTGCTATCTCTCTCTTTCCAAGGTAATAAGAGACCTAAGGGTAAATATAAAGCTCCTAATCGTTTTCGTTCTTTTTGTCAATTAAGGAACAAAAACCTATTCCTTCCCTATGGAATCTGTTTCCAATTGGAAACCTCCATTAAATGGAATAATTCCAAGTCATTTAAGAAACCAAAAGCCAGCCCCTAAGTCCGCATGAAGGTGCGACTCTCATTCCAGCTCAGCTGGTAGAGGGCAGATTAAGGTTTTTTTCAAGGATGTTTGGATAAATTCTGTCCAAAGTCTATGGTTTCAGAGTATTGTCTCTCAAGGGTATTGAATATTATTCTGAGTAAGTTCTCCTGTGAGAAGATTTGTTTCTCTCACGTATCCCAGCAAATCCAGTTAAGCTCAGGCTTTCCTGAAGTGTGTTTCAGTCCTGGAGTTTCAGGGGTAGTCATGCCATTTCCTTTTCAGGAACAGGGTCTGGAGTTTTATTCAAATCTCTTCATTTGTCCCAAAGAAGGAAATTTCATTCAGACCAATTTTTGGATCTAAAAATTTTTGAATCGTTATGTAAGAGTACTATCTTTCAAATGGAGACTTTCAGGACTATTCTGCCTTTTGTTCAGCAAAAACATTTTATGTCCTCAATGGACTTGCAGGATGTATACCTTCATATTCCGATTCATTCAGATCATTTTCAGTTCCTGAGATTCTCTTTTCTAGACAAGCATTACCAATTCATTGCTCTTCCATTTGGATTAGCAACCGCTCAAATAATCTTTTTAAAGGTTCTAGGTGCCCTGCTTTATGGAAACCAGATAGCAGGGTATTGCAGTGTTTCTTTATTTGGATGATATCTTGGTACTAGCTCAGTCTTTACGTTCTGCAGAATCTCGCACAAATCAACTAGTGTTGTTTCTTCGGAAACATGGTTGGAGGATCAATTTACCAAAAGTTTCTTGATTCCTCAGACAAGGGTCACCTTTTTTTAGGTTTCCAGATAGATTCAGTGTCCATGACTCTGTCTCTAACAGACAAGAGACGTTTGAAATTGGTTGCAGCCTGTTGGCACCTTCAGTCTCAGTCATTCCTTTCAGTGGTTATGTGCATGGAAATTTTAAGTCTCATGACTGCAGCATCGGACGCGATTCCTTTTGCTCGTTTTCACATGAGACCTCTCCAGCTTTGTTTGCTGAATCCATGGTGCAGGGATTATACAAAGATATCACAATTAATATCCTTAAATCCCAATGTTTGACTCTCTCTGACGTGGTGGTTAAATCACCAGCGTTTGGTTCAAGGGGCTTCTTTTGTTCGGCTAACCTGGACTATGTTCACTTCAGATGCAAGTCTTTCAGGTTGGGGAGCTGTTTGGGGACCTCTGACAGCACAAGGAGTTTGGAAATCTCAAGAGGCGAGATTACCAATCAATTCTCAGAGCTCTTCAGTTTTGGCCTCTGTTGAAGAGAGAACCGTTCATTTGTTTTCAGACAGACAATATCACAAACAGTGGCATTTGTCAATCACCAGCGTAGGACTTACAGTCCACAAGCTATGAAGAAGTATCTCGGATACTTGCTTGGGCGGAATCCAGCTCCTGTCTAATTTCTGCGGTGCATTTCCCAGGTATAGACATTGGGAGGCGGATTATTTCAACCGTCAGACTTTGCATCCAGGGGGGTGGTCCCTCCATCCAGATGTGTTTTCTCATCTAAACATGAGACTTCCCAGATGCTGGTCCAGGGATTTTCAGGCGGAAGCAGTGGGTGCACTGACACTTCTTTGGTGTTTTCAACCTGCTTATATTTTCCCGCCTCTAGTTCTTCTTCCAAGAGTGATCTCCAAAATCATCGTGGAACAATCATTTTGTGTTGCTGGTGGCTCCAGCATGGTCTCACAGGTTTTGGTATACAGGTCTTGTTCGGATGTCCAGTTGCCAACTTTGGCCACTTCCGTTAAGGTCAGACCTACTGTTTCAAGGTCCGTTTTTCCATCAGGTTCTCAAATCATTAAATTTGAAGGTATGGAAATTGATCGCTTAGTGTTAAGTCATAGAGGTTTCTCTGACTCAGTGATTAATACTATGTTACAAGCTCGTAAATCTGTCTCTAGAAAGATTTATTATCGAGTATGGAAGACTTACATTTCTTGGTGTTCTTCTTATGAATTTTCTTGGCATTCTTTTAGAATTGTAAAAATTTTACAGTTTCTTCAGGATGGTTTGGATAAGGGTTTGTCTGCAAGTGCCTTGAAGGGACAAATCTTTGTTCTTTCTGTTTTATTTCACAGAAAGATTGCTAAATTTCCTGATATTCACTGTTTTGTACAGACTTTAGTTCATATTAAGCCTGTCATTAAATCAATCTCTCCTCCTTGGAGTCTTAATTTGGTTTTTGAGGTTTTTACTTGTTCCTCCATTTTGAGCCTATGCATTCTATTTAACTACTTTCTTGGAAAGTGTTGTTCCTTTTGGCCATTTCTTCTGCTAGAAGAGTTTCTGAGCTATCTGCTCTTTCTTATGAATCTCCTTTTCTGATTTTTCATCAGGATAAGGTGGTTTTGCGGACTTCATTTACATTTTTTCCTGAAGTTGTGAATTCTAACAACATTAGTAGAGAAATTGTTGTCCCTTTCTTGTGTCCTAATCCTAAGAATTCTTTGGAAAGATCCTTACATTCTTTGGATGTGGTGAGAGCTTTGAAATATTATGTTGAAGCTACTAAAGATTTCAGGAAGACTTCTAGTCTATTTGTTATATGTTCTGGTCCTAGGAAGGTCAGAAGGCTTCTGCTATTTCCTTGGCTTCTTGGTTAAAGCTTTTGATTCTTCAAGCTTATTGGAGTCGGGTCAGGCCCCGCCTCAGAGAATTACAGCTCATTCTACTAGATCAGTCTCCACTTTGTGGGCTTTTATGAATGAAGCTTCAGTTGATCAAATTTGCAAGTAGCAACTTCTTTAAATTCATTTACTAAATTCTACCGTTTTGTTGTATTTGCTTCTTCAGAAGCAGTTTTTGGTAGAAAAGTTCTTCAGGCAGCTGTTTCAATTTGATTCATCTGCTGATGTTTTAAGTTTTTCTTGTCATTTGAAGAATAAACTTATATTTTGGGTTGTGGATTATTTTTTCAGTGGAAAATGGCTGTTGTTTAATTTTATCCCTCCCTCTCTAGTGACTCTTGCATGGAGTTCCACATCTTGGGTATTGATATCCCATACGTCACTAGCTCATGGACTCTTGCCAATTACGTGAAAGAAAACATAATTTATGTAAGAATTTACAAGATAAATTAATTTCTTTCATATTGGCAAGAGTCCATGAGGCCCACCCTTTTTATGGTGGTTATGATTTTTTTGTATAAAGCACAATTATTTCCAAATTCCTTTGTTGATGCTTTTTACTACTTTCTTTATCACCCCACTACTTGGCTATTCGTTAAACTGAATTGTGGGTGTGGTGAGGGGTGTATTTATAGACATTTTAAGGTTTGGGAAACTTTGCCCCTCCTGGTAGGATTGTATATCCCATACGTCACTAGCTCATGGACTCTTGCCAATATGAAAGAAATGAATTTATCTTGTAAATTCTTACATAAATTATGTTTTTCATATAACTGCATGTAATAGACACTACTATAAAGAATAAGATGCACAGATACTGATATAAAAATCCATTATAAAACTGTTTAAAAACTTACTTAGAAGCTCTCAGTTTAGCTCTGTTGAAAAGGTAGCTGGAAAGCCCACTGCATGTGGGAAATAAGCATATGAAAAAACCCTTTACACAAACGGGAGCAAGCTGGAGAAGGTAGCTGACGGTATTCTCATAAAACTTTGGGGCTTGGTTAGGAGTCTGAAAATCAGAGCAATGTTATTTAAAATGAATCAAAACTATACATTTAAAAAAAAAAAACTTTATGGGCTATATAAATAGATCATCTACAAAACATTTATGCAAAGAAAAAATTAGTGTATAATGTCGCTTTAATGGTGGGTAACTTGGTCCAGGGAATGCAAGGGATTTACAAATGATTACCCTTGCAGACCTGTGCTTCTGAAGAAACAAATTACATTTCATAAAATAACTTTTTTATGTAACTAAGAATAGTACTTTTGTGACGCAGGTACAAGCAACAACTGTCCTGTTCCCTGGAGCGTGAAAGATTATTGGAGCAGTCAAAAGTACAACTTGAACTGGACTGGCAAAAGCGCTGTGAGGAGGCAGAGAAAGCTCAGTATCAGCATTCAGAGGACCTAATAGAAAGGCTCAATAAGTCAAAGGAACAGGTCAGGTGAAAGAGTGTACTGTGCAGCATGCAGCAAATGTCAGTACTTAAAGGGACACAAATAGATTGAAATATAAAATGTACTTTGCAGCATCTTTTACAGGGACAGTAAACACCTTGTAATTACAAGACAGTTCTGCCGTGTTGCTATAGAATAATATATCAGCCACGTCTAATTATTTTTAAAACAAATAAACATTTTGTTTGCTGCAGTTGGCAGTAACTCTCCTTCAGTCAGGTACCTGAATATATTGTGTTGTGCATAGCACAGCCACCTTATATCATGCCCAGTGTAACTGAAAAATCTGCATACCTGTCACAAGTAATACACACCAGGAGCTGTTGTGAATTAATGAACTCTGACGCCACCTCAACACATATGGCGGAGTTCACTTTTATCCCATAGCCTCCCAATTTTACCAGATCATTGAATGGGCTCAAGAATCTTCATCCAGCATATTCAATCCACGGCCTGAATGCTACACAGCTAAATGCTGTTGTGCCACCAGATCTCAATGTTGGTGTTATCCGATGATCACGGAGGTTACTGTCACGTGATGGATGACAGAATTTGCTGGAGCCGTAACTTAATCTGGTAGATAAAATTCTGCTTGGGTACAATGCTGGGTGCTCAGGTGTGGAGAAATGACGTGAGCAGAACATGTTGTAAATCCTCATCAGCTGCCAAGATCGGGGAATGTCTTCTTATTATCTTACATAAAAGGGACATGTTTAGGGTGATTACTTTTGCCATGTTGTTTGATTTCCTCTGTTACCTTAATGATAATCAATTTGGTTTTGTGTAATAAAACAACTTTACAGTATATTTTCATTATGTATTTACATGTAGTTTAGCTCTGAAAATGTAGCAATTTCTAATTCTAAGAACTTGGAATGCACCATGCTGACTTATCAAGGCTAACTCTGCTACATACATGTTGCTAATTGGCTTTATGAGATAACAAATGCAAAACAATTGATTTTTTACTAACTTTATGAAAGTGGCTCACCTTGTTATCTGTGGACTTAACCCTATATTGGCTCCTCCAAATAAGGCATATGGTGGGTGCAATTTAACTATTGAAAAATAACTTCAGTAAAAAGAATGTTTGTTTTAAAAGCTTTAAGACTTGGCTGGTATGTTATTATATAACAGCGCAACATAAATATCTTGTGATTATAAGGTGTTTACAGTTCCTTTAAAGCCAACAGAAAGATATGTAGCAGAGTTAGCGCTGAGAAGTCTGCAGGGCGTATTTCAAGTTATTACAGAGCTAATTTACATGATAAGGAAGCACAATAAATAATGAAAGTATATTGCAAAGGTGTTTCATTATGCATAACTAAACCTTTTATATACAAATCTCATGATGTTTACTGCCCCTTTAATAAAAGACTGTGAGACTCCACTAAATATATGAACCTACATCAATCTTCAATCAGGAAGTTAGTTTAAAAAAAACAAAAAAAACAACCTGTCCTGATCCAAACTTTACATTATGAAAATGAGTAAGATTCAGTTCAGCGATAATATTTTTTTCAACAGTTTTTTTGTTTTGTTACAATAGGATCATCTTGTGGTAGGGAGATAATGCTAGTTTTAATTCCAAATCAATATGACTTTAAATTAATAAGACAGCACATCTAAGTTTCCATTTAAATATATCATCAGATTGCCATTTCTTGTATTTAAAGTGAGAGAAAGATCTGCACAATAAATATCTAGTTGCAAGACATTTTTCTGTTAAGAACAATTTCTGTACAGGATTAAGAATATATAAAGTTTGGATATCAGTATGAGGGTAATATGTCTTTAAATTCAATGTTATATCCTTTATTAAAGCATTAAACCGCAAAAAAATAAATAAAAAAAATATAAAGTTTAATATTTTTGTAATTATTTGTTAGAAATAATCCTTATCAATAGCAAATGCTCAAACACACTTTATAAAATAGAGATACATATTAAGGTAAATTGCACAAAGTCCTTTTATTTACTGTATTAGGGGTTGAACCCACTGAATTTTCCTTTAGAGAGATGGTCAGAACACACCTATATAGAATGAATTATAATCAGGATAAAACCCAAAGCTTGCAACATCTTAAGACACATAAATAAATGATTTTTTTTTTTTTTAGGCTGTAGCTGAGCTGAAGGAGAAAGACCGTAAACTGAATGAGCTGGAGACGCTGGTGTCCGCTATAACGAGGGAGAGAGACCAAGCTATGGATGCAGTCCTCAAGCACGGAGCTAAGCTACCACAGGTTGGATAAACAAATGTCTTTTTTCATTTCACTGATCTAGTTGCACCACCATTGTTTATATCAGTGTTTCTCAATTGTATTCCTTAAAGGGATACTAAACCCAAATTGTTTCTTTCATGAGTCGGATAGAGCATGCAATTTAAGCAGCTTTCTAATTTTACTTCTATTATCAATTTTTCTTCGTTCTCTTGCTATCTTTATTTAAAAAAGCAGGAATAAAAGCTTTGGAGCCGGGCCATTTTAGGTTGAGTACCTGGGTTGCGCTTTCTGATTGAATGGCTAAATGCAGACACCAATCAGCAAGCCCTATCCAGGGTACGGAACAAAAAATAGTCCGGCTCCAAAGCTTTCATTCCTGCCTTTTCAAATAAAGATAGCAAGAGAACGAATAAAAATTGAAAATAGGAATAAATTAGAAAGTTGCTTAAAATTGCATTCTCTATCCGAATCACGAAAGAAACAATTTGGGTTTACTATCCTTTTAAGTACCCCTAACAGGCCAGGTTTTCATGACATCTTAACTAGAACACGTGAAATAATCGGCTGATCAGTAACCATTGTTATTAACCTGCTGTCACTTATCAGCTGATTATTTCACATGTGCTCTGGATATAATGAAAATCTGGTCTGTTAGAGGAATGTAGTTGAGAAACACTGATTTATAGGTTGTATTTGCTACAAGGTATTGCACAGTGGTTAGATGTTAGAGAGGCATAGTCATTCAGTGAGCATAGTTAGCAAGGTGAACATATCACAGAACATAAATCCATAATGTATAAATAGAATATAGGTGTTGTTGCAATGGAGGAGGGTACCAGGAAACATTTGCAAGAATATTTGTCAGCCCTCAGATATGACATATACGACTGGAATCTACCGAATGTGTGAAATTCTGACTAGCCAAGAGCTTCTCACAACCTGCTATATGTAGTCAGAGATCAGGCATCATGAGCACTAGCTAATGATGTCACGTTGTGTAAATTTGAAAACAGGTCACTCCTTTCTGAATGATGTCATTATTTCTTATAAGATCTCTTTTGCTCTGTGATATTATGCAGTCTTGACTAATTCTCTCCCTAGCTTTCTGCTATTTAGTGTCCTGCAGTGAGGGATCATATGCTGTCTAACTACCTGCTCTCTGATGTAGTGTAGTAAGGGGTCAAGTGCTGTATAAATTCCTGCCCTATATTGTCATGCTGTCAAGGAACATGGAGTCTCTTGAATTCTGCTCCATTATGTCATGCAGTCATGGGATTTGCACTTGTTTGTATCTTGCTCCATGATATCATGTTTTCTGTGATCTTGCTTCCTATCATGTAGTTGCGGAACATGAGTTGTCTAACTTTTTGTTCTATTGGGATATGGAGTTGGGAAAACATTCTCTCTCTAGCTTGTCACTGCATGGTGTTGTACATTGATAGATAATGCAATCGCTTGCTACCACTTGTATGATATAGTTTCTCAGGCATTTTTGGCACTTTAGCTTGTGGCTCTACATTGTTATGTAGTGAGTGATCAGGTGCTCTCAGGAGTTCTATATAGTGCCATACAGATTTTGGCCATCGGTAGTTAGGAAACTTTCTGTATGATGTGATGCAGTCAAGGAAAATGTGTTCTCTAGCTTTCCGCAATATGATGTCATGCAGTTACAGATATTGCTTTCTCTAGTTCTTTACTATGATACCATCTACTCTCCTTTCCTATTCTGGTTGTTTTTTTTAATGCAGTTATCCTACACAGTAAACCCTGTTCTTTTCAGTGAGGGTAAAACATTTGGTTCCAGCAAATCTCAAAAGCTTGTGCTTTGATGAGGAACTGTTACATTTTTTTATTTTTTTTTTAAATTCCAGTGTTGTCAAGCAGATAAGATGCAGCCATTTTCTTCTGCTGGATATTAATTTCTCCAACATTGGTGTGTCCGGTCCACGGCGTCATCCTTACTTGTGGGAATATTCTCTTCCCCAACAGGAAATGGCAAAGAGCACAGCAAAAGCTGCCCATATAGCCCCTCCTCAGGCTCTGCCCCCCAGTCATTCTCTTTGCCGCTCTGAACAAGTAGCATCTCCACGGAGATGGTGAAGAGTATGTGGTGTTTAGTTGTAGTTTTTTATTCTTCTATCAAGAGTTTGTTATTTTAAAATAGTGCCGGTTTGTACTATTTACTCTAAAACAGAAAAAGATGAAGAGTTCTGTTTAAAAGAGGAGTATGATTTTAGCAGCAGTAACTAAAATCAATTGCTGTTCCCACACAGGACTGTTGAGCCCAGAGAACTTCAGTTGGGGGGAACAGTTTGCAGACTTTTCTGCTCAAGGTATGACTAGTCCATTTTCTAACAAGACTGTGTAATGCTAGAAGACTGTCATTTTCCCTCTTGGGGATCGGTAAGCAATTTTCTTAGACTCTTAACAGAATGAGGGCTTATTAATGGGCTATATACTGGTTGACACTCTTATGGGCTAAATCGATTGCTTTATTCCATATTTATACTTATGCTTCTTCGGAGGCTATTTTTGGGAGAAAGGTTTTGCAAGCCGTGGTGCCTTCCATTTAGGTAACCTGATTTGCTTCCTCCCTTCATCCGTGTCCTAAAGCTTTGGTATTGGTTCCCACAAGTAAGGATGACGCCGTGGACCGGACACACCAATGTTGGAGAAAACAGAATTTATGCTTACCTGATAAATTTCTTTCTCCAACGGTGTGTCCGGTCCACGGCCCGCCCTGGTTTTTTAATCAGGTTTTGAAAAATTTCTTTCTCTATACACTACAGTCACCACGGCACCCTATAGTTTCTCCTTTTTTTCTCCTAACCGTCGGTCGAATGACTGGGGGGCGGAACCTGAGGAGGGGCTATATGGGCAGCTTTTGCTGTGCTCTTTGCCATTTCCTGTTGGGGAAGAGAATATTCCCACAAGTAAGGATGACGCCGAGGACCGGACACACCGTTGGAGAAAGAAATTTATCAGGTAAGCATAAATTCTGTTTTCTCACACTGATCTTCTTGTTGTGATTGTGGTTCAGATTTTAGTGAGCAGTGAATTAATATCCTTCAGAAGAAAGTGGCTGCAACTTATCTGCTATAACGTGTACACCCTTTCTTCTGGGTGATCGCCTCTACGCCAAAATGAACGATCCACCTGTGCTGCAATAGATACAATGTTTCCAGCAGCAACCACACTCTGCTACAATCAAATCAACAAATGAAAGCCGGTGTGCATAATTATTCCTTATTTCTTCATTTAAAATAAAAAGTACACACTATAAGGCAAGACATGTTTCATAAGTATATACATAACTTTTTCGATTAAAAGGGTAATTGAAAAAGTTATGTATACGCTTGCAAAATGCGGCTGGGCTTCCTTTGTACTGTGTGTACTTTATTTTAAATAAAGAAGAATGCGTATCGGCTTTCATTTGCTGATTTGATTGTAGCCGAGAGCGGTTGCTGTTGGGAAAATATCTAATTTGCTTTGTTCTGTTGGTTAGCTTTGTTGAAAAGAATACCTATTTAGACTCCAGGACAGCAATGCAATATGGGGA
Organism: Bombina bombina; assembly: GCF_027579735.1. Taxonomy (NCBI): domain Eukaryota; kingdom Metazoa; phylum Chordata; class Amphibia; order Anura; family Bombinatoridae; genus Bombina; species Bombina bombina. The sequence continues at coordinate 1,452,235,409 of NC_069499.1, read as the reverse complement.
GCTAGCCACTGAGTGGTTAAACATATATGCCTCTTGTGATTGGCTAAACAGATGTGTTCAGTTAGCTCCCAATAGTGCAAGAGAATGAAGTCAATTTGATAATAGAAGTAAATTGGAAAGTTATTTAAAATTGTGTGCGCTTTCTAAATCGTAAAATAAATATGTTGGGTTTAAACTCCTATGAGATATAAATAATTATTATGTCCCACATAAAACATTTCATTTCCTATATGTTCCTTTTAAGGAGCTAAATGTTCTAATATGTATTTGTTTATTCATGATTATCTATTGAAGCACGTCAAACGGGCTTTACATAACATATACATTTAGCTACAAACATTTTAAAAATGCCTGCAGCTGTAACTATATATGTACAAGATTTATGAACAATTTGGGAGTAAATATTTACAGAAAAAATAGGGATTCAGTACCTGTGTTTACAGAAAATCAAAGTTGTAGAAAATCAAAACATAAAGGTTCTAAAATGAGTTGTTATAGTAATATATAGTTGTTGTTTTTTTTTTATATTTAAAGGGATAGAAAAGTCAAAATTGAAATGTGCGTTCGCACATATCCTGTGAGAGCCCATGCACCTTTATTTAAAGGGACAGTCAACACCAGAATTGTTGTTTAAAAAGAAAGATAATCCCTTTATTACCGATTCCCCAGTTTTGCATAACCAACACAATTATAATTATACACGTTTTACCTCTGTTATTACCTTGTATCTAAGCCTCTGCAAACTGCCCCCTTATTTCAGTTCTTTTGACAGACTTGCATTTTAGCCAATTAGTGCTCACGCCTAGGTAACTTCACATGCATGAGCTCAATGTTATCTATATGATACACATGAACTAATGCTCTCTAGTGGTCAAAATGCATTCAGATTAGAGGCAGTCTTCAAGGTCTAAGACATTGGTATATGAACCTCCTAGGTTTAGCTTTTAACTAAGAATACCAGGAGAACAAACCAAAATTGGTGATAAAAGTAAATTGGGAAATTGTTTAAAATTACATTCCATATTTAAATCATAAAAGTTTTTTTGGGACTTGACGTTCCCTTTAAGCTTAGAGAGCTGGCGATGGTGTGTATTGTGTGTGTGAAGACTTAATTTGTGTCATAAGTCACTGCTGACTCTCTGAGAAGGAGCAGTGTTTAAATACTGCTGCATGGGCCCTCACAGCATATGTACGTATGCTGCTGCCAAAACATTGATAACTTTTACTAGAAGCATTTTTGCTAATTGAAGTATATTGCAAAAATACCTATGCACATTTCAGTTTTAATCTTTTTATCCCTTTAAAACCCTTTGAGTGCTAAGCACTTTCCCACCTGGGTGCTAAGCTGATTTAATTTATTTTTTTATTTTGTGGAAAAAAATGTTTTAACTTTGTGAAAGGTTAGGCGATTACCTTTCCAATGGTGGGTCTTGGGTGTGTGTAGCTGCTTAGATGCCGGAGATACAGGCTTCTAAGCAACATGCCCCCTTTCCCTATACTTTGTATCGACAAATTGTTAATAAAGTTGCGCGGTGATGTTGTCACGTCATTGTGCGTGACGTCACTGCGCAAAACGTGATGCCCCGGGGATGCCTGTCACTCTACAGTCACAATTGCCGAGGTAGGAGCGGGTGGGAGCCCCCGTCATTAGCACTCAAAGGGTTAAGCAGATGAAGTGGCTTTATTTGTAAAATGTAGCCTCCTGTGCATTATTGGGGCCCGATCAAAAATTCTTCAGCTTCAAGGGATATTATATTGAAGTCTTCACATGGGCTGAACTCACTTACGGGATTGTAAACAGTGCAGTAAAAACAAATATGTTAAATCAAAGTATACATAAAAAGAAACATTGTGTAAAAAACAGCATGGCCAATGTGTGATAAGAAAGCTGACATTTTGGCAACATCTCTTTAATTCTCTGAGAAAAGGGGTGGAACCTGGAAGTCCAAGAGAGTTGATTGCTGCCTCCCATAGAAAGTAGTGAAGCTCTTTGGAATAGAGAATCTAACAGGGATAAGTGAGGTTAACAGGGATGGACCTGCTACTGATCTAAAGGACTCCATTTATGAAGACAGAATGTTGCAGGCTCACATGATGGGCCTGAAATGCTCGTTAAGTAGCTGCGATCTTAAAGGGACATGAAACCTAAATTATTTCTTTCATAATTCAGTTAGAGCGTGTGCTTTTAAACAACTTTCCAATTTATTTCTACTATCTAATTTGTTTAGTTCTCTTTGTTTAAAAGGATTGCAAGTCTGTCAAAAGAACTGAAATAAGTGGGTGTTCTAAAATAAGTTGTCTACCGCGTAGGAATGTGTCTGAGGTTTGTGGCGCTCACTGCGCATGTGCTAGAGGCCCAATAAAACAGCTGTTTAAGGCACAATAGGTGACTGAGCTGCATCTTCATAACCACACGGGAGTTTATAGGGACTGCGAGGGCCCCTCACGCACATGACCCATAACCAGATCTGTACTCGAATGCAGCACAGTGATTACTGCTGGTATACAGAGATAACAGATATTGCATTAGCTCATTCTGTGTTTATTAGTGTCGGACTGGCACAGTTTTATAAGTCTGATCTCTAGACTACTCTAAATTCAGCGATCTGTTTACAGCATTTAACGTGCTGCTAGCCTAATATAACAGTATGAGGGCGCCCACAACATACGCAGCATAGCTCATAAACTAAACCTGCTAGAAATGATTTTTGTACATTTTATAAACCGTTTAATCTCCATCCTCCCATTTTATCCAGACTTACAACTGTTTAAAGCAGGGTGAGAGGCGCCACACGGGCCCTGTGATTATTAACTAGGTATGTTGTGGGCGCCCTCATACTGTTATGTTAGGCTGGCTGCACGTTAAATGCTGTAAACAGATCGCTGAATTTAGATTAGTCTAGAGATGTGACTTATAAAAAATGCAAACTCTGCAAGTCCGATCCTAATAAACACAGAATGAGCTAATGCAATATCATCATGTGCGCGAGGGGACCTTGCAGTCCCTATACAATCCCCTGTGCTTATGAAGATGCAGCTCAGTTACCTATTGTGCCTTAAACAGCTGTTTGGAGGATGTTGGGCCTCTAGCGCATGCGCAGTGAGCGACACAAACCTCCTAGCAGCTGAATCACGTCACCGGAAGTGACGTAGGTCGCGTATTCCTATGGTAGACAACTTATTTTAGAACACGGCAGTCTGCAGAGGCTTAGATACAAGGTATTCACAGAGATAAAAAGTGTATTAATATAACAGTGTTGGTTATGCAAAACTGGGTAATGGGTAATAAAGGGATTGTCTATCTTTTTAAACAATAAACATTTTTAAGCAGACTGTCCCTTTAAGTAGGGAAACAGTGAGAAAACATGTTATTTCATAAAACTGCAGAATGAAGGAATTTTGTTTTGTTTTGTACAATTAATGGACTTGCAAATACCTATATTGTGTTTGGTCACAGATAGCAGAAGATAATGGAGGATTCCAAAATCATTTTCCATCTCAAGAAATTCAGCATTTGCAAGAACAGAATACTGAGCTGCGACATGTAATTGGCCAAATGAGGAAAGAAATGGAGCTTCTGTGTGATCAAATTACAAATCCAGTTCCAAACCAGCCAGAAAATCCAAAAATGAACCCACAAAACAATCACAATAATTCTGGTAAAAACAAAGTTACCTTCCTCGTTCCTATCATTTTCACTATTTTCTTCAGTATTAGATATGAACATGTTACCAGTTTTCTGTATTTTTCACTGCTGTGTTTATTTTTAGAACTATATACGAACTATATATGTCAGATATGACTGTTTATTTAACTAATAGTGTTCAATAATTACTTTGTCTTTGCATTTAGATTATATTCAGTCACTTGAAGAAGAAGTAAAAAACCTAAAACAAAAGAACAGGTTATTAGAGGAGCAACTGCAACCAGCGCAGAGTCTCACAAATCTGCAATCCACGTCTAGTATCCACGGCCTGAGGGAATCCACTGGTAAGGAATGTTAATATAAACACTGTGCTTCCGCTCCACTATTATAGAAGAAGATTCGACTATAGTTTCACGTTGGCAAACAGATCATAAATGAAGCATATACGTATCAGCAATGGATTAAAACAAAACGTTTACTGGAAGGCTGAAAAATTAAAGGGACAGCAAAGCCAAAATGAAATGTTTATGATTTACATAGAACATGCAATTTTGTTACATTTTTTTGATATCCTTTGTTAAAGAGTAAATCAAGGTAAGCTCATAGAAGCTTAGTAGTGCACACATGTCTTTAGCATTCTATGGCAGTAGTGTATGTAACTATGTGTAGCATTGTTATAAACACTGTTGCAAACACTTCTGCTAGATGGCTAAAGACGCATGCACTCTCTTAAGCTCACCTAGGATTACTCTTTAACAAAGGATACCAAGAAAACTTAGCAAAATTGATAACTAATTTACAATAAGAAAATTGGAAAGTTGTTTAAAATGTAATGCTCTATCAAATCCATTTAAGTTTACAGGGGCAGTAAAGTCAAAATTAAACTTTGATGATTTAGATAGAGCATGCCATTTTAAACAACTTTCCAATTTGAACCCGATGTGTTCAGCTAGCTTCCAGAAGTGTATTGCTGCACCTGTAACAAAGGATACCAAGAGAATGACGCAAAGTTGATAACAGAAGTACATTAGAAAGTTGTTTAACCCCTTAATGACCACAGCACTTTTCCATTTTCTGACCGTTTGGGACCAAGGCTATTTTTACATTTCTGTGGTGTTTGTGTTTAGCTGTAATTTTACTCTTACTCATTTACTGTACCCACACATATTATATAACGTTTTTCTCGCCATTAAATGGACTTTCTAAAGATACCATTATTTTCATCATATCTTATAATTTACTATAAAAAAAATATAAAATATGAGGAAAAAATGGAAAAAAACACACTTTTTCTAACTTTGACCCCCAAAATCTGTTACACATCTGCAACCACCAAAAAACACTCATGCTAAATAGTTTCCAAATTTTGTCCTGAGTTTAGAAATACCCAATGTTTACATGTTCTTTGCTTTCTTTTGCAAGTTATAGGACAATAAATACAAGAAGCACTTTGCTATTTCCAAACCACTTTTCTCCAACATTGGTGTGTCCGGTCCACGGCGTCATCCTTACTTGTGGGAATATCTCTTCCCCAACAGGAAATGGCAAAGAGTCCCAGCAAAGCTGGCCATATAGTCCCTCCTAGGCTCCGCCCACCCCAGTCATTCTCTTTGCCGTTGCACAGGCAACATCTCCACGGAGATGGTTAAGAGTTTTTTGGTGTTTAAATGTAGTTTTTTATTCTTCTATCAAGTGTTTGTTATTTTAAAATAGTGCTGGTATGTACTATTTACTCTGAAACAGAAAAGGATGAAGATTTCTGTTTGTGAGAGGAAGATGATTTTAGCAGACAGTAACTAAAATCGATTGCTGTTTCCACATAGGACTGTTGAGATGAAGTAACTTCAGTTGGGGGAAACAGTTAGCAGACTTTTCTGCTTAAGGTATGACTAGCCATATTTCTAACAAGACCATGTAATGCTGGAAGGCTGTAATTTCCCCTCATGGGGACCGGTAAGCCATTTTCTTAGTCAAACAAACAGAATAAAGGGCTTAATATGGGCTATAAAACTGGTAGACACTTTTATGGGCTAAATCGATTGCTTTATTTGGGCATTTTATTCATGTTTATGCTGATAATTCACATTTATAAACTTGGGGAACGTTTATTAACGGCAGGCACTATGTTAGACACCTTTTCCAGTCAGGGGGCCTTCCCAGTTGTAGGCTGAGCCTCATTTTCGCGCCATTACTGCGCAGTTGTTTTTTGAGAGCAGGACATGCAGATGCATGTGTGAGGATCTGAAAGTAGCTGGAAAAGTTCCTAGAAGGCGTCATTTGGTATCGTATTCCCCTCTGGGCTTGGTTGGGTCTCAGCAAAGGCTATAGCTGGGACTGTATAGGGGTTAAATTTGTAAACGGCTAAAGCTCTGAAATTTGGTGTGCAATACTCTTAATGCTTTAAGACACTGTGGTGAAATTTTGGTAATTTTTGAACAATTCCTTCATACTTTTTCACATATTCAGTAATAAAGTGTTTTCTGTTTAAAATTTAAAGTGACAGTAACGTTTTTGTTTTAAAACGTTTTTTGTGCTTTATTGACAAGTTTAAGCCTGTTTAACATGTCTGTGCCTTCGGATAAGCTATGTTCTATATGTATGAAAGCCAATGTGTCTCCCCATTTAAATTTGTGTGATAATTGTGCCATAGCGTCCAAACAAAGTAAGGACAGTACTGCCACAGATAATGAAATTGCCCAAGATGATTCCTCAGATGAGGGGAGTAAACATGATACTACATCATCCCCTACTGTGTCTACACCAGTTTTGCCCACGCAGGAGGCCCCTAGTACGTCTAGCGCGCCAATGCTTATTACCATGCAACAATTGACGGCTGTAATGGATAACTCCATAGCAAATATTTTATCCAAAATGCCTACATATCAGAGAAAGCACGATTGCTCTGTTTTAAACACTGAAGAGCAGGAGGGCTGTGATGATAATTGTTCTGTCATACCCTCACACCAATCTGAAGTGGCCATGAGGGAGGTTTTGTCAGATGGGGAAATTTCAGATTCAGGAAAAATTTCTCAACAAGCTGAACCTGATGTTGTGACATTTAAATTTAAATTAGAACATCTCTGCGCACTGCTTAAGGAGGTGTTATCTACTCTGGATGATTGTGACAACTTGGTCATTCCAGAGAAATTATGCAAGATGGACAAGTTCCTAGAGGTTCCGGTGCACCCAGACGCTTTTCCTATACCCAAGCGGGTGGCGGACATAGTGAATAAGGAGTGGGAAAAGCCCGGCATACCTTTTGTTCCCCCCCCTATATTTAAGAAATTATTTCCTATGGTTGACCCCAGAAAGGACTTATGGCAGACAGTCCCTAAGGTCGAGGGGGCAGTTTCTACTCTAAACAAACGCACTACTATTCCTATCGAGGATAGTTGTGCTTTCAAAGATCCTATGGATAAAAAATTGGAGGGTTTGCTTAAGAAGACTTTTGTACAGCAAGGTTACCTTCTACAACCCATTTCGTGCATTGTCCCTGTCACTACAGCAGCGTGGTTCTGGTTCGAGGAACTAGAAAAGTCGCTCAGTAGAGAGACTCCATATGAGGAGGTTATGGACAGAGTTCACGCACTTAAGTTGGCTAACTCTTTTATTTTAGATGCCGCTTTGCAATTAGGTAGATTAGCGGCGAAAAATTCAGGGTTTGCAATCGTGGCGCGCAGAGCGCTTTGGCTAAAGTCTTGGTCAGCGGATGTGTCATCCAAGACAAAATTGCTTAACATCCCTTTCAAAGGTAAAACTCTATTTGGACCAGAATTGAAAGAGATTATCTCAGACATCACTGGGGGAAAGGGCCACGCCCTTCCACAAGATAGGCCTTTCAAGGCCAAGAATAAGTCTAATTTTCGTTCCTTTCGCAATTTCAGGAACGGACCGGCCTCTAATTCTGCATCCTCTAAGCAAGAGGGTAATGCCTCACAACCCAAACCAGCCTGGAAACCGATGCAAGGCTAGAACAAGGGTAAGCAGGCCAAGAAGCCTGCTGCTGCTAACAAAACAGCATGAAGGAGTAGCCCCCGATCCGGGACCGGATCTAGTAGGGGGCAGACTCTCTCTCTTTGCTCAGGCTTGGGCAAGAGATGTTCAGGATCCCTGGGCGCTAGAAATAGTTTCTCAGGGTTATCTTCTGGAATTCAGGGAACTACCCCCAAAGGGAAGGTTCCACATGTCTCACTTATCCTTAAACCAAATAAAGAGACAGGCGTTCTTACATTGTGTAGAAGACCTGTTAAAGATGGGAGTGATACACCCAGTTCCAATAAAGGAACAAGGAATGGGATTTTATTCCAATCTGTTCGTAGTTCCCAAAAAAGAGGGAACTTTCAGACCAATTTTGGATTTGAAGATCCTAAACAAATTTCTCAGGGTACCATCGTTCAAGATGGAAACCATTCGAACGATTCTACCCACTATCCAGGAAGGTCAATTTATGACTACCGTGGATCTAAAGGATGCGTACCTACATATTCCTATCCACAAAGAACATCATCAGTTCCTAAGGTTCGCCTTTCTGGACAAACATTACCAGTTTGTGGCCCTCCCATTCGGGTTAGCCACTGCTCCAAGGATTTTCACAAAGGTACTAGGGTCCCTTCTAGCGGTTCTAAGACCGAGGGGCATTGCAGTAGTACCTTACTTGGACGACATTCTAATACAAGCGTCGTCCCTGTCAAAAGCAAAGGCTCATACAGACATCGTCTGGCCTTTCTCAGATCACACGGATGGAAGGTGAACATAGAAAAAAGTTCTCTGTCTCCGTCAACAAGAGTTCCCTTCTTGGGAACAATAATAGATTCCTTAGAAATGAGGATTTTTCTGACAGAGGTCAGAAAGTCAAAACTTCTAAGCACTTGTCAAGTTCTTCATTCTGTTCCACGTCCTTCCATAGCGCAGTGCATGGAAGTAGTAGGGTTGATGGTTGCAGCAATGGACATAGTTCCTTTTGCACGAATTCATCTAAGACCATTACAACTGTGCATGCTCAAACAGTGGAATGGGGATTATACAGACTTGTCTCCAATGATTCAAGTAGATCAGAAGACCAGAGATTCACTCCGTTGGTGGCTGACCCTGGACCATCTATCCCAGGGAATGAGCTTCCACAGACCAGAGTGGGTCATTGTCACGACCGACGCCAGTCTAGTGGGCTGGGGAGCGGTCTGGGAGTCCCTGAAAGCTCAGGGACTATGGTCTCGGGAAGAGTCTCTTCTCCCGATAAACATTCTGGAACTAAGAGCGATCTTCAATGCTCTCAGGGCTTGGCCTCAGCTAGCAAAGGCCAGATTCATAAGATTCCAATCAGACAACATGACGACCGTTGCGTATATCAATCATCAGGGGGGAACAAGGAGTTCCCTGGCGATGAAAGAAGTGACCAAAATAATTCAATGGGTGGAGGATCACTCCTGCCACCTATCTGCGATCCACATCCCAGGTGTGGAAAACTGGGAAGCGGATTATCTGAGTCGTCAGACATTCCATCCGGGGGAGTGGGAACTCCACCCGGAGATCTTTGCCCAACTAACTCAATTATGGGGCATTCCAGACATGGATCTGATGGCGTCTCGTCAGAACTTCAAGGTTCCTTGCTACGGGTCCAGATCCAGGGATCCCAAGGCGACTCTAGTCGATGCACTAGTAGCACCTTGGACCTTCAACCTAGCTTATGTATTTCCACCGTTTCCTCTCATTCCCAGGCTGGTAGCCAGGATCAAACAGGAGAGGGCCTCTGTGATCTTGATAGCTCCTGCGTGGCCACGCAGGACTTGGTATGCAAACCTGGTGAATATGTCATCGGTTCCACCATGGAAGCTACCTTTGAGACAGGACCTTCTTGTTCAGGGTCCATTCGAACATCCAAATCTGGTCTCCCTCCAGCTGACGGCTTGGAGATTGAACGCTTGATTCTATCGAAGCGTGGGTTTTCAGATTCTGTGATAGATACTCTGGTTCAGGCCAGAAAACCGGTAACTAGAAAGATTTACCATAAAATATGGAAAAGATATATCTGTTGGTGTGAATCCAAAGGATTACCATGGAATAAGATAAAAATTCCTAAGATTCTCTCCTTTCTACAAGAAGGTTTGGAGAAAGGATTATCTGCAAGTTCTCTAAAGGGACAGATCTCTGCTTTATCTGTCTTACTACACAAAAGACTGGCAGCTGTGCCAGATGTTCAAGCATTTGTTCAGGCTCTGGTTAGGATCAAGCCTGTTTACAGACCTTTGACTCCTCCCTGGAGTCTAAATCTAGTTCTTTCAGTTCTTCAAGGGGTTCCGTTTGAACCTTTACATTCCATAGATATTAAGTTACTATCTTGGAAAGTTTTGTTTTTGGTTGCTATTTCTTCTGCTAGAAGAGTTTCAGAGTTATCTGCTCTGCAATGTTCTCCGCCCTATCTGGTGTTCCATGCAGATAAGGTGGTTTTGCGTACTAAGCCTGGTTTTCTTCCAAAGGTTGTTTCTAACAAGAATATTAACCAGGAGATAGTTGTACCTTCTTTATGTCCGAATCCAGTTTCAAAGAAGGAGCGTTTGTTACACAATTTGGACGTAGTCCGTGCTCTAAAATTCTATTTAGAGGCTACAAAAGATTTCAGACAAACATCTTCTTTGTTTGTTGTCTATTCTGGTAAAAGGAGAGGTCAAAAAGCGACTTCTACCTCTCTTTTGGCTTAAAAGCATCATCCGATTGGCTTATGAGACTGACGGACGGCAGCCTCCTGAAAGAATCACAGCTCACTCCACTAGGGCTGTGGCTTCCACATGGGCCTTCAAGAACGAGGCTTCTGTTGACCAGATATGTAAGGCAGCGACTTGGTTTTCACTGCACACTTTTGCCAAATTTTACAAATTTGATACTTTTGCTTCTTCGGAGGCTATTTTTGGGAGAAAGGTTTTGCAAGCCGTGGTGCCTTCCGTTTAGGTAACCTGATTTGCTCCCTCCTTTCATCCGTGTCCTAAAGCTTTGGTATTGGTTCCCACAAGTAAGGATGACGCCGTGGACCGGACACACCAATGTTGGAGAAAACAGAATTTATGCTTACCTGATAAATTACTTTCTCCAACGGTGTGTCCGGTCCACGGCCCGCCCTGGTTTTTTAATCAGGTCTGATGAATTATTTTCTCTAACTACAGTCACCACGGTGCCATATGGTTTCTCCTATATTTTGTTCCTCCTGTCCGTCGGTCGAATGACTGGGGTGGGCGGAGCCTAGGAGGGACTATATGGCCAGCTTTGCTGGGACTCTTTGCCATTTCCTGTTGGGGAAGAGATATTCCCACAAGTAAGGATGACGCAGTGGACCGGACACACCGTTGGAGAAAGTAATTTATCAGGTAAGCATAAATTCAGTTTTTTTCAAACTTAGCGCTAGTTACATTGGAACACTGATATCTTCCAGGAATCCCTGAATATCCCTTGACATGTATATATTTTTTTTAGAAGACATCCCAAAGTATTGATCTAGGCCCATTTTGGTATTTCATGCCACCATTTCACCGCCAAATGCGATCAAATAAAAAAAATTGTTCACTTTTTCACACATTTTGTTGCAAACTTTAGGTTTCTCACTGAATTTATTTACAAACAGCTCGTGCAATTATGGCACAAATGGTTGTAAATGCTTCTCTGGAATCCCCTTTCTTCTGTTAAGTGTGATCAGTCCACGGGTCATCATTACTTCTGGGATATTACTCCTCCCCAACAGGAAGTGCAAGAGGATTCACCCAGCAGAGCTGCATATAGCTCCTCCCCTCTACGTCACTCCCAGTCATTCTCTTGCACCCAACGACTAGATAGGATGTGTGAGAGGACTATGGTGATTATACTTAGTTTTATATCTTCAATCAAAAGTTTGTTATTTTAAAATAGCACCGGAGTGTGTTATTACCTCTCTGGCAGAGTTTGAAGAAGAATCTACCAGAGTTTTGCTATGATTTTAGCCGGAGTAGTTAAGATCATATTGCTGTTCTCGGCCATCTGAGGAGTGAGGTAAACTTCAGATCAGGGGACAGCGGGCAGATGAATCTGCATAGAGGTATGTAGCAGTTTTTATTTTCTGACAATGGAATTGATGAGAAAATCCTGCCATACCGATATAATGTCATGTATGTATACTTTACACTTCAGTATTCTGGGGAATGGTACTTCACTAGAATTACACTGTAAGAAATACATAAAGCTGTTTAATAACTATAGATTATGTTTAACGTTTTTGCTGGAATGTAAAATCGTTTTCATTTGCTGAGGTACTGTGTGAATAAATGTTTGGGCACTATTTTTCCACTTGGCAGTTGCTTAATCTGTTTTTCTGACAGTTTCTGTTCTCCCTCACTGCTGTGTGTGAGGGGGAGGGGCCGTTTTTTGGCGCTTTTACTATGCATCAAATATTTCAGTCAGCAACTCATTGTATTCCCTGCATGATCCGGTTCATCTCTACAGAGCTCAGGGGTCTTCAAAACTTATTTTGAGGGAGGTAATTTCTCTCAGCAGAGCTGTGAGAATTATAGTTTGACTGAGATAAAAAACGTTTATTCTGTAATTTGTTTCCTGCTTTCAGAATTTGTTATCTTTGCTAATGGGATTAAACCTTTGCTAAAGTTGTGTTGTTTACAAGGATTGAGGCTATAACTGTTTCAATTTATTAATTTTCAACTGTCATAGATCTTCTGTGCTTCTTAAAGGCACAGTACGTTTTAATATTATTCTAATTGAATTGTATTTCCAAGTTGCAAGTTTATTTGCTAGTGTGTTAAACATGTCTGATTCAGAGGATGATACCTGTGTCATTTGTTGCAATGCCAAAGTGGAGCCCAATAGAAATTTATGTACTAACTGTATTGATGCTACTTTAAATAAAAGTCAATCTGTACAAATTGAACAAATTTCACCAAACAACGAGGGGAGAGTTATGCCGACTAACTCGCCTCACGTGTCAGTACCTACATCTCCCGCTCAGAGGGAGGTGCGTGATATTGTAGCGCCGAGTACATCTGGGCGGCCATTACAAATCACATTACAGGATATGGCTACTGTTATGACTGAGGTTTTGGCTAAATTACCAGAACTAAGAGGTAAGCGTGATCACTCTGGGGTGAGAACAGAGTGCGCTGATAATATTAGGGCCATGTCAGACACTGCGTCACAGGTGGCAGAACATGAGGACGGAGAACTTCATTCTGTGGGTGACGGTTCTGATCCAAACAGACTGGATTCAGATATTTCAAATTTTAAATTTAAACTGGAAAACCTCCGTGTATTACTAGGGGAGGTGTTAGCGGCTCTGAATGATTGTAACACAGTTGCAATACCAGAGAAAATGTGTAGGTTGGATAAATATTTTGCGGTACCGACGAGTACTTAGGTTTTTGCTATACCTAAGAGACTTACTGAAATTGTTACTAAGGAGTGGGATAGACCCGGTGTGCCGTTCTCACCCCCTCCGATATTTAGAAAAATGTTTCCAATAGATGCCACCACAAGGGACTTATGGCAAACGGTCCCTAAGGTGGAGGGAGCAGTTTCTACCTTAGCTAAGCGTACCACTATCCCGGTGGAGGATAGCTGTGCTTTTTCAGATCCAATGGATAAAAAGTTAGAGGGTTACCTTAAGAAAATGTTTGTTCAACAAGGTTTTATATTGCAACCCCTTGCATGCATTGCGCCGATCACGGCTGCAGCGGCATTCTGGATTGAGTCTCTGGAAGAGAACATTGGTTCAGCTACTCTGGACGACATTACGGACAGGCTTAGAGTCCTTAAACTAGCTAATTCATTCATTTCGGAGGCCGTAGTACATCTTACTAAACTTACGGCGAAGAATTCAGGATTCGCAATTCAGGCACGCAGGGCGCTGTGGCTAAAATCCAGGTCAGCTGATGTTACTTCTAAGTCTAAATTGCTTAATATACCTTTCAAAGGGCAGACCTTATTCGGGCCCGGGTTGAAAGAGATTATCGCTGACATTACAGGAGGTAAAGGCCATGCCCTGCCTCAGGACAAAGCCAAAGCCAAGACTAGACAGTCTAATTTTCGTTCCTTTCGTAATTTCAAAGCAGGAGCAGCATCAACTTCCTCTGCACCAAAACAGGAAGGAGCTGTTGCTCGCTACAGACAAGGCTGGAAACCTAACCAGTCCTGGAACAAGGGCAAGCAGACTAGGAAACCTGCTGCTGCCCCTAAAACAGCATGAATTGAGGGCCCCCGATCCGGGATCGGATCTAGTGGGGGGCAGACTTTCTCTCTTCGCCCAGGCTTGGGCAAGAGATGTTCAGGATCCCTGGGCGCTAGAGATAATATCTCAGGGATACCTTCTGGACTTCAAATACTCTCCTCCAAGAGAGAGATTTCATCTGTCAAGATTGTCAACAATCCAGACAAAGAAAGAGGCGTTTCTACGCTGCGTACAAGAGCTCTTGTTAATGGGAGTAATCCATCCAGTTCCACGATCGGAACAGGGACAGGGGTTTTACTCAAATCTGTTTGTGGTTCCCAAAAAAGAGGGAACTTTCAGACCAATCCTGGACTTAAAGATCCTAAACAAATTCCTAAGAGTTCCATCGTTCAAGATGGAGACTATTCGGACAATTTTACCTATGATCCAAGAGGGTCAATACATGACCACTGTAGATTTAAAAGATGCTTACCTTCACATACCGATTCACAAAGATCATTATCGGTACCTAAGGTTTGCCTTCCTAGACAGGCATTACCAGTTTGTGGCTCTTCCATTCGGATTGGCTACAGCTCCAAGAATCTTCACAAAGGTTCTGGGTGCTCTTCTGGCGGTACTAAGACCGCGGGGAATCTCGGTAGCTCCATACCTAGACGACATTCTGATACAAGCTTCAAGCTTTCAAACTGCCAAGTCTCATACAGAGTTAGTGCTGGCATTTCTAAGGTCACATGGATGGAAGGTGAACGAAAAGAAAAGTTCACTCGTTCCACTCACAAGAGTTCCCTTCCTGGGGACTCTTATAGATTCTGTAGAAATGAAGATTTACCTGACAGAGGACAGGCTAACAAGACTTCAAAGTGCTTGCCGCACCCTTCATTCCATTCAACACCCGTCAGTGGCTCAATGCATGGAGGTAATCGGCTTAATGGTAGCGGCAATGGACATAGTACCCTTTGCACGCTTACACCTCAGACCACTGCAACTGTGCATGCTAAGTCAGTGGAATGGGGATTATTCAGACTTATCCCCTTCTCTGAATCTGGATCAAGAGACCAGAAATTCTCTTCTATGGTGGCTTTCTCGGCCACATCTGTCCAGGGGGATGCCATTCAGCAGACCAGACTGGACAATTGTAACAACAGACGCCAGCCTTCTAGGTTGGGGTGCCGTCTGGAATTCTCTGAAGGCTCAGGGACAATGGAGTCAGGAGGAGAGTCTCCTGCCAATAAACATTCTGGAATTGAGAGCAGTTCTCAATGCCCTCCTGGCTTGGCCCCAGTTGACAACTCGGGGGTTCATCAGGTTTCAGTCGGACAACATCACGACTGTAGCTTACATCAACCATCAGGGAGGGACAAGAAGCTCCCTAGCTATGATGGAAGTATCAAAGATAATTTGCTGGGCAGAGTCTCACTCTTGCCACCTGTCAGCAATCCACATCCCGGGAGTGGAGAACTGGGAGGCGGATTTCTTAAGTCGTCAGACTTTTCATCCGGGGGAGTGGGAACTTCATCCGGAGGTCTTTGCCCAAATACTTCGACGTTGGGGCAAACCAGAGATAGATCTCATGGCGTCTCGACAGAACGCCAAGCTTCCTCGTTACGGGTCCAGATCCAGGGATCCAGGAGCAGTCCTGATAGATGCTCTGACAGCACCTTGGGACTTCAGGATGGCTTACGTGTTTCCACCCTTCCCGTTGCTTCCTCGATTGATTGCCAGAATCAAACAAGAGAGAGCATCAGTGATTCTAATAGCACCTGCGTGGCCACGCAGGACTTGGTATGCAGACCTGGTGGACATGTCATCCTGTCCACTTTGGTCTCTACCTCTGAAACAGGACCTTCTGATACAGGGTCCCTTCAAACATCAAAATCTAACTTCTCTGAAGCTGACTGCTTGGAAATTGAACGCTTGATTTTATCAAGACGTGGATTTTCTGAGTCAGTTATTGATACCTTAATACAGGCTAGGAAACCTGTTACCAGAAAGATTTACCATAAGATATGGCGTAAATACCTATATTGGTGTGAATCCAAAGGTTACTCTTGGAGTAAGGTTAGGATTCCTAGGATATTGTCTTTTCTACAAGAAGGTTTAGAAAAGGGTTTATCTGCTAGTTCATTAAAGGGACAGATCTCAGCTCTGTCCATTCTGTTACACAAACGTCTTTCAGAAGTTCCTGACGTCCAGGCTTTTTGTCAGGCTTTGGCCAGAATTAAGCCTGTGTTTAAAACTGTTGCTCCACCATGGAGTTTAAACCTTGTTCTTAATGTTTTACAGGGCGTTCCGTTTGAACCCCTTCATTCCATTGATATAAAGTTGTTATCTTGGAAAGTTCTATTTTTAATGGCTATTTCCTCGGCTCGAAGAGTCTCTGAATTATCAGCCTTACATTGTGATTCTCCTTATTTGATTTTTCATTCGGATAAGGTAGTCCTGCGTACTAAACCTGGGTTCTTACCTAAGGTAGTTACTAACAGGAATATCAATCAAGAGATTGTTGTTCCTTCTTTATGCCCAAATCCTTCTTCAAAGAAGGAACGTCTACTGCACAACCTGGATGTAGTCCGTGCTCTAAAATTTTACTTACAGGCAACTAAGGAATTTCGACAAACGTCTTCTCTGTTTGTCATTTACTCTGGGCAGAGGAGAGGTCAAAAAGCTTCCGCTACCTCTCTTTCTTTTTGGCTTCGTAGCATAATTCGTTTAGCTTATGAGACTGCTGGACAGCAGCCTCCTGAAAGAATTACAGCTCATTCTACTAGAGCTGTGGCTTCCACTTGGGCCTTCAAGAATGAGGCCTCTGTTGAACAGATTTGCAAGGCTGCAACTTGGTCTTCGCTTCATACTTTTTCCAAATTTTACAAATTTGACACTTTTGCTTCATCGGAGGCTATTTTTGGGAGAAAGGTTCTTCAGGCAGTGGTTCCTTCTGTATAAAGAGCCTGCCTATCCCTCCCGTCATCCGTGTACTTTTGCTTTGGTATTGGTATCCCAGAAGTAATGATGACCCGTGGACTGATCACACTTAACAGAAGAAAACATAATTTATGCTTACCTGATAAATTCCTTTCTTCTGTAGTGTGATCAGTCCACGGCCCGCCCTGTTTTTAAGGCAGGTAAATATTTTTTAATTTATACTCCAGTCACCACTTCACCCTTGGCTTTTCCTTTCTCGTTGGTCCTTGGTCGAATGACTGGGAGTGACGTAGAGGGGAGGAGCTATATGCAGCTCTGCTGGGTGAATCCTCTTGCACTTCCTGTTGGGGAGGAGTAATATCCCAGAAGTAATGATGACCCGTGGACTGATCACACTACAGAAGAAAGGAATTTATCAGGTAAGCATAAATTATGTTTTTTTCATAAATAGCAGACATATATGGATTTGGTGTTGCTTTTTGGTAATTAGAAGGCCGCTAAATTCCACTGCGCATCACACGTATATTATGGCTAGCAGTGAAGGGGTTAATTAGGTAGCATGTAGGGAGCTTGCAGGGTTAATTTTAGCTTTAGTGTAGAGATCAGCCTCCCACCTGACACATTACACCCCCTGATCCCTCCCAAACACCTCTCTTCCCTCCCCCACCCCACAATTGTCTCCGCCATGTTAAGTACTGGCAGAAAGTCTGCCAGTACTAAAAAAAAAAGCTATCCTTGATAAAAAATAAATTAAAAAAAGGCATATTTACATATGCTGCTCTGGAGGATCCCCCCTTAGCCCCTAACCTCCCTGATACCCCCCAAACAGCTCTTTACCCATCCCCCTCTAACTTATTAGTAGCCATCTTTGGTACTGGTAGCTGTCTGCCAGTACCCAGTTTATAGTAAAACATGTTTTTATTATTTTTTTAAAATAATTTTCTGTAGTGTAGCTTGCCCCCCCCCCAAAAGACCAACCCACCACCCCTCCCAGATCTCTTAGATCGACATATATGTAAATATATTTGGCAATCACTGCCACTTTTCTCCCATCATTTTTCTGTAGTGTAGCGGTTCCCACCCGCTTCCTACCCCCGCGCGCGCCCGGCGTTCCCGCCCACGATTCCGCCCCCCTCCACATCATACGGCCCATCGATGGCCGCCCACCCGCCTCCCAGAATGGCTCCCACCAACGAAACCGGCCATCGATGTCCGGTACAGAGAGGGCCACAGAGTGGCTCTCTCTGCATCGGATGGCCAAGGGGGGGTTATTGCAGGATGCCTCGATGTTGAGGCATCACTGCAATAACCGGAAAGCAGCTGGAAGCGAGCAGGATTGCTTCCAGCTGCTTTCCAGACCAAGGACGTACGCCACACGTCCTCGGTCATTAACTGTATTTTTTTTGAGGACGTGTGGCGTACGTCCTTGGTCGTTAAGGGGTTAAAACTGTATTTGCTCTATCTGAATCATGGAAGAAAAGTATGGGTTTCATATCCGTTAATTTCGATTTTACCGTCCTTTTAAGACTTAACTTTTATTAGTAAAACGTAAGTCGTACATAGATTCACTTGGCATAACAATGAACAGCCCATCTGATGCATTTTACACCTGGAACTGCTGGCACTTCAGCAAAGATCTTTGAGAAAGCGCCAGTTGTTACAGACTGTTGCAATACAATTTTTTGGCCGCTTTTTAGGAATATTAAACTATTCAGGTGAATTTAAACTATGAGGAGAGGTTAATTAAATTGGGTCTGTTTACTCTAGAAAAAAGTTGCTTGAGAGGTTATATGATTGCTTTATACAAATATATTTAAGACGTGTATGCAGAGTTTGCGAAAGCGAGGTTTAGGCCAAGGCAATTGTTTGTGACATAGAGGTCAAAGCTTAAAGCTAGCGCAAAGGAGATTTAATCTTCAGCAACGTAAATGCTTTTTTGTTGTGAGAGCAATCAAATTGTGGAACTTATTGCCTAAGGAAGTAGGGAATGCCAATATCTTAGATATGTTTTTAAAATGGTTTACTTACTTTTCTGTTACATACTTTTCTGGCTAAAAACAGAATTCAGGTGTATGACTGCTTGTATTAAAGTTCAATTGGCAGCGTCTTTTTTGGGAACCAGGTAGGATCTATATGGGCTGAATTTGATGGAATTTTGCCTACTTTCAACCTAATTTACTATGTTACTAATTATTTGTCTATACATATTGTGTTTGTCATGTTGTTATTGCAACCTCTACTATTGAATGTTCACAGTCGTTTTATAAACCTCATCTACCTGTAATCATTTCCCAACCTCTACTATTGAATGTTCACAGTCGTTTTATAAACCTCATCTACCTGTAATCATTTCCCAATCAATTTATTGTCATTTTCTTTCAGGTGTCTCAAAAGCAGCCCACATCCCTTCTTTTGTAGCTAGCCAGAAGCTGGAAGCAAAACAAGAACATGCAGGAATGGTAACATATTTTTCTTTCTTTTTTTGCCTGAAAAATGAGAAGTAAAATCTGTTTACATGTACGCCTCTATTTTGTATGCAGCTTCCTGGCCATTGTGGTGCAGATCAGTGTTTCCTCTAAGGTCATTCTTAGCGTCCCAGCAGTGAAACAGTTAAAGCAGTATCAAACTCAATGTATCTGGGGGCCACTGGCCAAGTGTTCTGTGCTCATGGGGGCCACTTGAACTGAGTAAGTGCGATATAATTGGAACTGGAAGTGACATATACCCAAGTAGTAGTGCATGGTGGGAGTTGTAGCGCACAACAGACATACAGGGTCTACACTGGACTCTGGTCTTCATATTTATCTTTTGAGTGCCTATGTAGAATATAAACTAGTTACACCTCTAAGAGCCATCAAAAAAATTGACAGCCCAAATTAATGATATATCTCAAACAAGGGAGGGCCACATAAAACTATCTTGTGGGCCGCATATGGCCCCAGGGCCTGTACTTTGAGACCACTGAGTTAAAGGGTCAGACATTTTATTGTTTTAAAATATCCCTTTATTACCTATTCCCTAGTTTTTTTTTGTTTTGTTTTTTTTTAGTTTCTTCAATCAAGAAGTTTTTTTTTTATTTTTTTTTTATTGTGGTTGTGCGAAAGCAATACAACTTATATGAAACAACATATCATGAAAACAAACATACATAGTACATTTCAGGTTGTCGACTTCCATATACATAGAAGGATACAATTCTCAATATAAATGAATCTTATGGAAAAAACTGGAACCTCTTTTTCTCTATTTTACATAAACTAAGATTAGCAGTTTGAATGGTCACATTTGAGTTTGTAAGCTTAGAGTAGTTTAGCAGTTGGTATATTAAATAATAGCTGAAGTAAAAATATCTTTCTCCAACATAGGTGTGTCCGGTCCACGGCGTCATCCTTACTTGTGGGATATTCTCTTCCCCAACAGGAAATGGCAAAGAGCCCAGCAAAGCTGGTCACATGATCCCTCCTAGGCTCCGCCTTCCCCAGTCATTCTCTTTGCCGTTGTACAGGCAACATCTCCTTTTTTAGTGTTTAACTGTAGTTTTTATTATTCAATCAAGAGTTTGTTATTTTAAAATAGTGCTGGTATGTACTATTTACTCTGAAACAGAAAAGAGATGAAGATTTCTGTTTGTAAGAGGAAAATGATTTTAGCAACCGTTACTAAAATCGATGGCTGTTCCACACAGGACTGTTGAGAGGAATTAACTTCAGTTGGGGGAACAGTGAGCAGACTTTTGCTGCTTGAGGTATGACACATTCTAACAAGACGATGTAATGCTGGAAGCTGTCATTTTCCCTATGGGATCCGGTAAGCCATTTTTATTACAGACAGTAAATAAGGGCTTCACAAGGGTTTTTTAAGACTGTAGACATTTTCTGGGCTAAATCGATTTATATATAAACATATTTTATACTCCATAGCCTTGAGGAATTATTTTAATCTTGGGAATTTTGTAAAATAACCGGCAGGCACTGTATTGGACACCTTATTCTCTAGGGGCTTTCCCTAATCATAGGCAGAGTCTCATTTTCGCGCCTGTATTGCGCACTTGTTTTTGAGAAGCATGACATGCAGATGCATGTGTGAGGAGCTCTGATACATAGAAAAGACTTCTGAAGGCGTCATTTGGTATCGTATTCCCCTTTGGGCTTGGTTGGGTCTCAGCAAAGCAGATACCAGGGACTGTAAAGGGGTTAACTATAAAAACGGCTCCGGTTCCGTTATTTTAAGGGTTAAAGCTTCCAAATTTGGTGTGCAATACTTTTAAGGCTTTAAGACACTGTGGTGAAATTTTGGTGAATTTTGAACAATTCCTTCATACTTTTTCGCAATTGCAGTAATAAAGTGTGTTCAGTTTAAGATTTAAAGTGACAGTAACGGTTTTATTTTAAAACGTTTTTTGTACTTTGTTATCAAGTTTATGCCTGTTTAACATGTCTGAACTGCCAGATAGACTGTGTTCTGAATGTGGGGAAGCCAAGGTTCCTTCTCATTTAAATAGATGTGATTTATGTGACACAAAATTTAGAGAAAATGATGCCCAAGATGATTCCTCAAGTGAGGGGAGTAAGCATGGTACTGCATCATCCCCTCCTTCGTCTACACCAGTCTTGCCCACACAGGAGGCCCCTAGTACATCTAGCGCGCCAATACTCCTTACTATGCAACAATTAACGGCTGTAATGGATAATTCTATCAAAAACATTTTAGCCAAAATGCCCACTTATCAGCGAAAGCGCGACTGCTCTGTTTTAGAAAATACTGAAGAGCATGAGGACGCTGATGATATTGTTTCTGAAGGGCCCCTACACCAGTCTGAGGGGGCCAGGGAGGTTTTGTCTGAGGGAGAAATTTCAGATTCAGGGAAAATTTCTCAACAAGCTGAACCTGATGTGATTACATTTAAATTTAAGTTGGAACATCTCCGCGCTCTGCTTAAGGAGGTGTTATCCACTCTGGATGATTGTGAGAATTTGGTCATCCCAGAGAAACTATGTAAAATGGACAAGTTCCTAGAGGTCCCGGGGCCCCCCGAAGCTTTTCCTATACCCAAGCGGGTGGCGGACATTGTAAATAAAGAATGGGAAAGGCCCGGTATACCTTTCGTCCCTCCCCCCATTTTTAAAAAATTGTTTCCTATGGTCGACCCCAGAAAGGACTTATGGCAGACAGTCCCCAAGGTCGAGGGGGCGGTTTCTACTCTAAACAAACGCACCACTATACCCATAGAAGATAGTTGTGCTTTCAAAGATCCTATGGATAAAAAATTAGAAGGTTTGCTTAAAAAGATGTTTGTTCAGCAAGGTTACCTTCTACAACCAATTTCATGCATTGTCCCTGTCACTACAGCCGCGTGTTTCTGGTTCGATGAGCTAGAAAAAGCGATCACTAGTAATTCTCCTTCTTATGAGGAGATTATGGACAGAATCCGTGCTCTCAAATTGGCTAATTCTTTCACCCTAGACGCCACTTTGCAATTGGCTAGGTTAGCGGCGAAAAATTCTGGGTTTGCTATTGTGGCGCGCAGAGCGCTTTGGTTAAAATCTTGGTCAGCGGATGCGTCTTCCAAGAACAAATTGCTTAACATTCCTTTCAAGGGGAAAACGCTGTTTGGCCCTGACTTGAAAGAGATTATCTCTGATATCACTGGGGGCAAGGGCCACGCCCTTCCTCAGGATAGGTCTTTCAAGGCCAAAAATAAACCTAATTTTCGTCCTTTTCGTAGAAACGGACCAGCCCCAAGTGCTACGTCCTCTAAGCAAGAGGGTAATACTTCTCAAGCCAAGCCAGCCTGGAGACCAATGCAAGGCTGGAACAAGGGAAAGCAGGCCAAGAAACCTGCCACTGCTACCAAGACATCATGAGATGTTGGCCCCCGATCCGGGACCGGATCTGGTGGGGGGCAGACTCTCTCTCTTCGCTCAGGCTTGGGCAAGAGATGTTCTGGATCCTTGGGCGCTAGAAATAGTCTCCCAAGGTTATCTTCTGGAATTCAAGGGGCTTCCCCCAAGGGGGAGGTTCCACAGGTCTCAATTGTCTTCAGACCACATAAAAAAACAGGCATTCTTACATTGTGTAGAAGACCTGTTAAAAATGGGAGTGATTCATCCTGTTCCATTAGGAGAACAAGGGATGGGGTTCTACTCCAATCTGTTCGTAGTTCCCAAAAAAGAGGGAACGTTCAGACCAATCTTAGATCTCAAGATCCTAAACAAGTTTCTCAAGGTTCCATCGTTCAAAATGGAAACCATTCGAACAATTCTTCCTTCCATCCAGGAAGGTCAATTCATGACCACGGTGGATTTAAAGGATGCGTATCTACATATTCCTATCCACAAGGAACATCATCGGTTCCTAAGGTTCGCATTCCTGGACAAGCATTACCAGTTCGTGGCACTTCCGTTCGGATTAGCCACTGCTCCAAGGATTTTCACAAAGGTACTAGGGTCACTTCTAGCGGTGCTAAGACCAAGGGGCATTGCAGTAGTACCTTACTTGGACGACATTCTGATTCAAGCGTCGTCCCTTCCTCAAGCAAAGGCTCACACGGACATTGTCCTGGCCTTTCTCAGATCTCACGGATGGAAAGTGAACGTAGAAAAGAGTTCTCTATCTCCGTCAACAAGGGTTCCCTTCTTGGGAACAATAATAGACTCCTTAGAAATGAGGATTTTTCTGACAGAGGCCAGAAAAACAAAACTTCTAAACTCTTGTCAAATACTTCATTCCGTTCCTCTTCCTTCCATAGCGCAGTGCATGGAAGTAATAGGTTTGATGGTAGCGGCAATGGACATAGTTCCTTTTGCGCGCATTCATCTAAGACCATTACAACTGTGCATGCTCAGTCAGTGGAATGGGGACTATACAGACTTGTCTCCGACGATACAAGTAAATCAGAGGACCAGAGATTCACTCCGTTGGTGGCTGTCCCTGGACAACCTGTCACAGGGGATGAGCTTCCGCAGACCAGAGTGGGTCATTGTCACGACCGACGCCAGTCTGATGGGCTGGGGCGCGGTCTGGGGACCCCTGAAAGCTCAGGGTCTTTGGTCTCGGGAAGAATCTCTTCTACCGATAAACATTCTGGAACTGAGAGCGATACTCAATGCTCTCAAGGCTTGGCCTCAGCTAGGCCAAGTTCATACGGTTTCAATCAGACAACATGACGACTGTTGCGTACATCAACCATCAGGGGGGAACAAGGAGTTCCCTGGCGATGGAAGAAGTGACCAAAATCATTCAATGGGCGGAGACTCACTCCTGCCACTTGTCTGCAATCCACATCCCAGGAGTGGAAAATTGGGAAGCGGATTTTCTGAGTCGTCAGACATTTCATCCGGGGGAGTGGGAACTCCATCCGGAAATCTTTGCCCAAATAACTCAATTATGGGGCATTCCAGACATGGATCTGATGGCCTCTCGTCAGAACTTCAAGGTTCCTTGCTACGGGTCCAGATCCAGGGATCCCAAGGCGACTCTAGTAGATGCACTAGTAGCACCTTGGACCTTCAAACTAGCTTATGTATTCCCGCCGTTTCCTCTCATCCCCAGGCTGGTAGCCAGGATCAATCAGGAGAGGGCATCGGTGATCTTGATAGCTCCTGCGTGGCCACGCAGGACTTGGTATGTAGACCTGGTGAATATGTCATCGGCTCCACCATGGAAGCTACCTTTGAGACGAGACCTTCTTGTTCAAGGGCCGTTCGAACATCCGAATCTGGTCTCACTCCAACTGACTGCTTGGAGATTGAACGCTTGATCTTATCAAAGCGAGGGTTCTCAGATTCTGTTATTGATACTCTTGTTCAGGCCAGAAAGCCTGTAACTAGAAAAATTTACCACAAAATATGGAAAAAATATATCTGTTGGTGTGAATCTAAAGGATTCCCTTGGGACAAGGTAAAAATTCCTAAGATTCTATCCTTTCTTCAAGAAGGATTGGAGAAAGGATTATCTGCAAGTTCCTTGAAGGGACAGATTTCTGCCTTGTCTGTGTTACTTCACAAAAAGCTGGCAGCTGTGCCAGATGTTCAAGCCTTTGTTCAGGCTCTGGTTAGAATCAAGCCTGTTTACAAACCTTTGACTCCTCCTTGGAGTCTCAATTTAGTTCTTTCAGTTCTTCAGGGGGTTCCGTTTGAACCCTTACATTCCGTTGATATTAAGTTATTATCTTGGAAAGTTTTGTTTTTGGTTGCAATTTCTTCTGCTAGAAGAGTTTCAGAATTATCTGCTCTGCAGTGTTCTCCTCCTTATCTGGTGTTCCATGCAGATAAGGTGGTTTTACGTACTAAACCTGGTTTTCTTCCGAAAGTTGTTTCTAACAAAAACATTAACCAGGAGATAGTCGTGCCTTCTTTGTGTCCGAATCCAGTTTCAAAGAAGGAACGTTTGTTGCACAATTTGGATGTTGTTCGCGCTCTAAAATTCTATTTAGATGCTACAAAGGATTTTAGACAAACATCTTCCTTGTTTGTTGTTTATTCTGGTAAAAGGAGAGGTCAAAAAGCAACTTCTACCTCTCTCTCTTTTTGGATTAAAAGCATCATCAGATTGGCTTATGAGACTGCCGGACGGCAGCCTCCTGAAAGAATCACAGCTCATTCCACTAGGGCTGTGGCTTCCACATGGGCCTTCAAGAACGAGGCTTCTGTTGATCAGATATGTAAGGCAGCGACTTGGTCTTCACTGCACACTTTTACCAAATTTTACAAGTTTGATACTTTTGCTTCTTCTGAGGCTATTTTTGGGAGAAAGGTTTTGCAAGCCGTGGTGCCTTCCATTTAGGTGACCTGATTTGCTCCCTCCCTTCATCCGTGTCCTAAAGCTTTGGTATTGGTTCCCACAAGTAAGGATGACGCCGTGGACCGGACACACCTATGTTGGAGAAAACAGAATTTATGTTTACCTGATAAATTACTTTCTCCAACGGTGTGTCCGTTCCACGGCCCGCCCTGGTTTTTTAATCAGGTCTGATAATTTATTTTCTTTAACTACAGTCACCACGGTATCATATGGTTTCTCCTATGCAAATATTCCTCCTTTACGTCGGTCGAATGACTGGGGAAGGCGGAGCCTAGGAGGGATCATGTGACCAGCTTTGCTGGGCTCTTTGCCATTTCCTGTTGGGGAAGAGAATATCCCACAAGTAAGGATGACGCCGTGGACCGGACACACCGTTGGAGAAAGTAATTTATCAGGTAAACATAAATTCTGTTTTCTGCTATGTAATTAATATGATAAAATATATAGGTAGGGTTGTGCTAGAAACCCGAGCAAACCTGCTACACTAGGCATGATAAACAAGGTCAACATCATACAGGACCGCAAGGGTTATTAATTAGAAACAATGGTTAGGTTGCGGCATAGGCATAATAAGCCGTGTAGTTAGCTCTCCTAAATCAGGAGGTATATTATGGGGGGGGGGGGAGAGGTGGTAAGTTAAATTGTTAAATGTAGGGTACCAGCTATAGATAGATAAGGCAAACCTCCAGAATATAAATATAATCAATGATGATAATGTGAGGCGGTCCGTTTTTGTAGGGGCTTCAGATAGAGATATATATCCCTAAAAAGAGGAGAGTAAAGAAATTGGGTAGTTATTAGATTAAAGTTTTACATGGCATAGTATGATCTCCAAGTCTGGAACACTAATGTAAAGATATGTCATACATCGCCATCCGTATATTATATGTTGGGAGACTCTAGGGTGTGGTGGTATCGTGGATCCTTCCCACGTTAGCCATTTGATTATTGCCTCACTTTATATCATCGCTCCAGCCCTCAACAATACGTACATCCTAAAAGTACTAAATAATGTGCAACATGACTTATACTAAATGAAAAAGTTAACTATAATGGCTAATATAAGAATAACCAATAGACCCGGGTAATGTCATCAACATCAGGGAGTGCAACAGCCTCAGCAGACCATCAAATAACAACATATGGTACAATTATAAAGAACAGTTGAGATAGTATAGAATATAATATTGCTTGGCTGTTCAGGCACCATTTAGCTAGGGATGATCATGAATCCTTGGGAACCAGGAGAGCTCTGTAAGGAGTTTACGCACGAATAGAAAAATGACACATTCAAAACTCATGTATCTGCTCCGGCCGCAAGCAGACAGGTGCGGTATGCTAAGGGATAGTAAAGTGTCATCAAGTAGAGGTCCCCATGTTAAATCTAGGTATTAAACAGATCTAGACTAGTTGGAGTTATACACAGCCATAGGTCCAGCTAAGGTCATAAAGTCCTCTAATTCTTTAAATTGCTATAGTGAGTAGCCAGCTGGTAAATATAAGCATCTTATAAAACATTAGAGGTAAGAAAAGAGGAGATAACTAGACCACTTATATAAAACTGAGTTACAAATACTAATAATAGTATGGAATTATGTAACCATATATTGTACCCTAGAATAGCAGTGTGTGGCTATATGTAACAACTTTAAAAAAGGGCATTACCAACAAATAAAACTTGTAGTAATATAAATGTAGCAAGTCACCCAGGCTACTTAGAATAAAGACTAGAGCAGATCACATACATCTAATGCAAATGGCAAATTGTGCCTAATTCTTGACTCCCCTCTAGTGGTCACAGTTGGTATTTACTTATTACCAGATTTTTTAATTTAAATCCTCAGCCTGTCGTGAGACATATCTAGGTAGATATTACAAGAGAGAGGAACATCAGGTAATTCAAATATAAATCAAAGCTGTTAGCATGCAATCCTATAGGGGAATTCTAACCAAGCAAAAGGCATATTGTGAATGTTAGGTCAGCCATTCAGCAAATGTGTTACAACAAACAAACCCACGTATCTATACAAGAAATCAAAGGGTCTAGTATCTTACTCCCATACAAAACTGCAAGTTTAAAGGGGC
The DNA here is from genome assembly GCF_027579735.1 of Bombina bombina. Taxonomy (NCBI): domain Eukaryota; kingdom Metazoa; phylum Chordata; class Amphibia; order Anura; family Bombinatoridae; genus Bombina; species Bombina bombina. Next base: position 1,452,207,762 of record NC_069499.1, on the reverse strand, counting down.
ATTAAACACTTTGAGATGGTAATATAAAATGATAAATTGTATATAATAAAACAACTCTGCAATATACTTTCATTATTTATTTTGTCCTCTTTGCCTGTAATTCCATTCTGAAATTGTGAGCTTTTCAGTTCCTGTTAGAAATGGAAGTGCAGAACACTGTTAAATCCAGCACAACCATTGGCTGCACACTCTAGTGACCTATTTATAACTGACCCTAATTGGCCACAGCAGAGAAGGTAACACAAGTTACAACATGGCAGCTCCCAGTGTTTTATAGACACTAAAACTTTACACTTATTTTGTCACTTTTTAAACAACTAATGAAACTTTAAAAAATACATCTACATGTTAGTCATGGACTAATCTTTTCTTTGAATGCATCATTCTATCTAGCATGTATTTAGTGTTTAATGTCCCTTTAAATAAACTTTGTGTAGAGTCTTCCTGCAGATTGGATATAAGGTTACTGCAGCCCATTCCAATTCTGGGGAGTGTTACTTTATGGAGCCTCCGGGGTGTCAAAATTGTAGTCAGCTGCATTTCTCCAACTGCCATATTATTGTGAGCAAATGACAAAAAACATGGGCAACAACATCCCACGTCAAGTTTGCCTCTAGGATGTTAAAAGGATATAGTCCGGAGAAGGCTTTAGCCAATGCCCTGCCTGTGGACACTGCAAGATGAATAATCGTAGCACTGAATCTCTCCAGAAAGGGCACTAGGAAGGGTAGTGACCGGCTTGTTGCCATTCTGCTTCAGTTGTAGTTCAAAGCTCTTTGTGAATAAAGTTGGTTGCGTTGAGGTAGGATACAGGGTTCTGTGGTATGACCGATCAGAAAAGCTAAAGTGTTCCCTGCAAGCTGTCCGCGGACTATCTGGGAGGTTAAGGTATGTGAGGGAGGCTATAGAGCCCAGATTTCCCTGATACATAGGTTGATCCTTTATATTCTCCCTCACCTCTAAATAATTGCCCACTACTTCTGCCTCCTGCTGTGTCTTAGTAGGAGAAGTTTCCAATTACTTGACAGCTTCTAGGATAGTTGCAGTTTTGTCGGGTACAGTTCCAACTTGCTGTTGTGTCACACCACAGCTATTTCCCCAGGCTACCGCCAGATCTCTCTCCAGTCTTGAGAAGTGCGCCACAAACATATCACTGATCTCTTCCATGAGAATACGGTCTTTAGGCTCCATTTTGTAAATGCGTGATGTAATTACTTCTATAGATATAGAACAATGCATCAGCGTACTTTCTCCCATTAATGTCGGCAACTGTTGCAATGTACCCCGATCTGTATTGGAGTGTATGAGCTGGCTTTTTTAGATCTTTGTAGTGGCGATAAGGATTAAGCCATATGAACTTCACCCTACTACCAAGATGGCCACCAGCGTCACTCGATCACTGTTCAGCCTCTTCAGGCTTCTAACTACACAAATATGTGTTATGTTCTTCCACATCCAGGGCTAAATGGCTAGAATAAGATTAGCAAGCAGGTTAAAGCTGTTTTGTAGGGAAGGTGAGCAGTACTAGTTGAAAAAATAGATACATTTGGTCAGAGCTCACAAGATGTGCGACCGCTCACCTCCCCAGCTGGCTCCGCCCCCTATTTCTCCTGTTAAGTGTAGTCAGTCCACGGGTCATCCATTACTTATGGGATTATAACTCCTCCCTAACAGGAAGTGCAAGAGGATCACCCAAGCAGAGCTGCTATATAGCTCCTCCCCTCTACGTCATATCCAGTCATTCTCTTGCACCTAACTAAAGATAGGACGTGTGAGAGGACTGTGGTGTGTTAAACTTAGTTTTTATTTCTTCAATCAAAAGTTTGTTATTTTAAACGGCACCGGAGTGTGTTGTTTGTTCTCAGGCAGCATTAGAAGAAGAATCTGCCTGAGTTTTTCTATGATCTTAGCGGTCGTAACTAAGATCCACTTGATGTTCTCGGCCATTCTGAGGAGTGAGGTAACTTCAGAGCAGGGGATAGCATGCAGGGCCCACCTGCAAGGAGGTATGTGCAGTAAATTATTTTCTAAGGAATGGAATTGACTGAGAAAATACTGCTAATACCGATGTAATGTAAGTGCAGCCTTAAATGCAGTAGTAGCGACTGGTATCAGGCTGATATGTATGTATGTATGTATACTCTGAGGTATTTCTGGGGAATGGAATTTCACTGAGAAAATACTGTCAATATTAAAGTAATATTTGAGCCTGCACTGCAGTGAAAGCGACTAGCAACAGGCTTATTAATAACACTTCATAATTTTCAATTTTTAAAACGTTTACTGGCATGTTAATCGTTTTTTCTGAGGTACTTGGTGATAAAACTTTATGGGCATGATTTTTACCACATGGCTGTCGTTTTTTTCTGAATAAAAACAGTTTACTGAGCTTCCCCACTGTTGTAATATGAGTGGGAGGGGCCTATTTTAGCGCTTTATTGCGCAGTAAAAATTTTGTCACAGTCTTCCTATTTCTTCCTCCATGATCCAGGACGTCTCTACAGAGCCCAGGGGTCTCCAAAATTAGTTTGAGGGAGGTAATCAGTCACAGCAGACCTGTGACAGTGTGTTTGACTGTGATAAAAACGTTTATTATTTCAACTGTTATCCGTTTTGGGTATTAAGGGGTTAATCATCCTTTTGCTGGTGGGTGCAATCCTCTGCTAACTTTATACATTTTCTGTTAAAATTTGGTTGTTTTAACATATTTGGTTCATTGTTAATTCAACTGTGTCACATTTTTATGTTTCTTAAAGGCGCAGTAGCGTTTTTTATATAGCTTGTAAATTTATTTAAAAGTTTTTTCCAAGCTTGCTAGTGTTATTGCTAGTCTGTTTAAACATGTCTGACACAAATGAATCTGTTTGTTCACTATGTTTAAAGGCCAATGTGGAGCCCAATAGAAATTTGTGCACTCAATGTATAGATGTTACTTTGAATAAAAGTCAAACTTTATATGTTAAGAAAATATCACCAGACAACGAGGGGGAAGTTATGCCGACTAACTCTCCTCACGTGTCAGTACCTTCGCCTCCCGCTCAGGAGGTGCGTGATATTGTGGCGCCAAGTACATCAGGGCGGCCCATACAAATCACTTTGCAAGACATGGCTAATGTTATGACTGAAGTACTATCTAAATTGCCAGAATTAAGAGGTAAACGCGATCACTCTGGGGTAAGAACAGAGTGCACTGATAATAGTAGAGCCATGTCTGATACTGCGTCACAATTTGCAGAACATGAGGACGGAGAGCTTCATTCTGTGGGTGACGGATCTGATCCAAGTAAACTGGATTCAGAGATTTCAAATTTTAAATTTAAGCTTGAGAACCTCCGTGTATTACTAGGGGAGGTATTAGTGGCTCTGAATGATTGTAACACGGTTGCAATTCCAGAGAAAGTATGTAGGCTGGATAAATATTTTGTGGTACCGGCGTGTACTGACGTTTTTCCTATACCTAAAAGGCTTACAGAAATTGTTAACAAGGAGTGGGATAGACCCGGTGTGCCCTTTTCACCCCCTCCTATATTTAGAAAAATGTTTCCAATAGACGCCACCACACGGGACCTATGGCAGACGGTCCCTAAGGTGGAGGGAGCAGTTTCTACTCTGGCTAAGCGCACCACTATCCCAGTGGAGGATAGCTGTGCTTTTTCAGATCCAATGGATAAAAAGTTAGAGGGTTACCTTAAGAAAATGTTTGTTCAGCAAGGTTTTATATTACAACCCCTTGCATGCATCGCGCCTGTCACTGCTGCGGCGGCATTCTGGTTTGAGTCTCTGGAAGAGACCCTTAGCACAGCTCCATTGGATGAGATTATGAACAAGCTTAAAGCCCTTAAGCTAGCTAATTCATTTATTTCTGATGCCGTAGTACACTTAACCAAACTTACGGCTAAGAACTCCGGATTCGCCATTCAAGCGCGCAGAGCGCTGTGGCTTAAATCCTGGTCAGCTGATGTGACTTCTAAATCTAAATTGCTTAATATTCCTTTCAAAGGGCAGACATTATTCGGGCCAGGCTTGAAAGAAATTATTGCTGACATTACTGGAGGTAAGGGCCATGCCCTGCCTCAAGACAGGGCCAAACCAAAGGCTAAACAGTCTAATTTTCGTGCCTTTCGTAACTTCAAGGCAGGAGCAGCATTAACTTCCTCCGCTCCAAGACAGGAAGGAACTGTTGCTCGCTACAGACAGGGCTGGAAACCTAACCAGTCCTGGAACAAGGGCAAGCAGGCCAGAAAACCTGCTGCTGCCCCTAAGACAGCATGAAGTGAGGGCCCCCGATCCGGAAACGGATCTAGTGGGGGGCAGACTTTCTCTCTTTGCCCAGGCTTGGGCAAGAGATGTCCAGGATCCCTGGGCGTTGGAGATCATATCTCAGGGATATCTTCTGGACTTCAAAGCTTCTCCTCCACAAGGGAGATTTCATCTTTCAAGGTTATCAGCAAACCAGATAAAGAAAGAGGCGTTTCTACGCTGTGTACAAGACCTCTTACTAATGGGAGTGATCCACCCAGTTCCGCGGTCGGAACACGGGCAAGGATTCTATTCAAATCTGTTTGTGGTTCCCAAAAAAGAGGGAACCTTCAGACCAATCTTGGACTTAAAGATCCTAAACAAATTCCTAAGAGTTCCATCGTTCAAAATGGAAACTATTTAAACCATCTTACCCATGATCCAAGAGGGTCAGTACATGACCACAGTGGATTTAAAGGATGCCTACCTTCACATACCGATTCACAAGGATCATTACCGGTATCTAAGATTTGCCTTCCTAAACAGGCATTACCAATTTGTAGCTCTTTCCTTCGGGTTAGCTACGGCTCCAAGAATCTTTACAAAGGTTCTGGGCTCTCTTCTGGCGGTACTAAGACCGCGAGGCATAGCGGTAGCTCCGTACCTAGACGACATTCTGATACAAGCGTCAAGTTTCCAAGCTGCCAAGTCTCATACAGAGTTAGTTCTGGCATTTCTAAGGTCGCATGGGTGGAAGGTGAACGTAGAAAAGAGTTCTCTATTGCCACTCACAAGAGTTCCCTTTCTAGGGACTCTTATAGATTCTGTAGAAATGAAAATTTACCTGACGGAGGACAGGTTATCAAAACTTCTAAATGCTTGCCGTGTCCTTCATTCCATTCAACACCCGTCAGTGGCTCAGTGCATGGAGGTAATCGGCTTAATGGTAGCTGCAATGGACATAGTACCATTTGCACGCCTGCATCTCAGACCGCTGCAATTGTGCATGTCAGTGGAATGGGGATTACTCAGATTTGTCCCCTCTGCTAAATCTGGATCAAGAGACCAGAGATTCTCTTCTATGGTGGCTTTCTCGGCCACATCTGTCCAAGGGGATGCCCTTCCGCAGGCCAGATTGGACGATTGTAACAACAGACGCCAGCCTTCTAGGTTGGGGCGCAGTCTGGGATTCCCTGAAGGCTCAGGGATCATGGACTCAGGAGGAGAGACTCCTTCCAATAAACATTCTGGAATTAAGAGCAATTTTCAATGCTCTTCTGGCTTGGCCTCAGTTAGCAACTCTGAGGTTCATCAGGTTTCAGTCGGACAACATCACGACTGTGGCTTACATCAACCATCAAGGAGGAACAGGGAGTTCCCTAGCGATGATAGAAGTCTCAAAGATAATTCGCTGGGCAGAGTCTCACTCTTGCCACCTGTCAGCGATCCACATCCCAGGCGTGGAGAACTGGGAGGCAGATTTTCTAAGTCGCCAGACCTTTCATCCGGGGGAGTGGGAACTTCATCCGGAGGTGTTTGCCCAACTGCTTCATCATTGGGGCAAACCAGATCTGGATCTCATGGCGTCTCGCCAGAACGCCAAGCTTCCTTGTTACGGATCCAGGTCCAGGGACCCGGGAGCGGTGCTGATAGATGCTCTGACAGCACCTTGGGTCTTCAACATGGCTTATGTGTTTCCACCTTTCCCGATGCTTCCTCGATTGATTGCCAGGATCAAACAGGAGAGAGCATCAGTGATTCTAATAGCGCCTGCGTGGCCACGCAGGACCTGGTATGCAGATCTAGTGGACATGTCGTCCTGTCCACCATGGTCTCTGCCTCTGAGACAGGACCTTCTGATTCAGGGTCCTTTCAAACATCCAAATCTAATTTCTCTGAGGCTGACTGCATGGAGATTGAACGCTTGATTCTATCAAAGCGTGGATTCTCGGAGTCAGTGATTGATACCTTAATACAGGCTAGGAAACCTGTTACCAGGAAAATTTACCATAAAATATGGCGTAAATACTTATATTGGTGCGAATCCAAGAGTTACTCATGGAGTAAGGTTAGGATTCCTAGGATATTGTCTTTTCTACAAGAAGGTTTAGAAAAGGGTTTATCTGCTAGTTCGTTAAAGGGACAGATTTCAGCTCTGTCGATCCTTTTACACAAACGTCTGGCAGAAGTTCCAGACGTTCAGGCTTTTTGTCAGGCTTTGGCTAGGATTAAGCCTGTGTTTAAGACTGTTGCTCCGCCGTGGAGCTTAAACTTAGTTCTTAACGTTCTGCAAGGTGTTCCGTTTGAACCCCTTCATTCCATCGATATCAAGCTGTTATCTTGGAAAGTTCTGTTTTTAATGGCTATTTCCTCTGTTCGAAGAGTCTCTGAGTTATCGGCCTTACATTGTGATTCTACTTATCTGATTTTTCATTCAGACAAGGTAGTTCTGCGTACTAAACCTGGGTTCTTACCTAAGGTAGTCACTAGCAAGAATATCAATCAAGAGATTGTTGTTCCATCATTGTGCCCTAACCCTTCTTCAAAGAAGGAACGACTTTTGCACAATCTGGACGTCGTCCGTGCCCTGAAATTTTATTTGCAGGCAACTAAAGATTTTCGTCAAACTTCTTCCCTGTTTGTCGTTTATTCTGGACAGAGGAGAGGTCAAAAAGCTTCGGCTACCTCTCTCTCTTTTTGGCTTCGTAGCATAATACGTTTAGCCTATGAGACTGCTGGACAGCAGCCTCCTGAAAGGATTACAGCTCATTCCACTAGAGCTGTGGCTTCCACTTGGGCCTTTAAGAATGAGGCCTCTGTTGAACAGATTTGCAAGGCTGCAACTTGGTCTTCACTTCACACTTTTTCAAAATTTTACAAATTTGACACTTTTGCTTCTTCGGAGGCTGTTTTTGGGAGAAAGGTTCTACAGGCAGTGGTTCCTTCCGTGTAAAGATCCTGCCTGTCCCTCCCGTCATCCGTGTACTTTTAGCTTTGGTATTGGTATCCCATAAGTAATGGATGACCCGTGGACTGACTACACTTAACAGGAGAAAATATAATTTATGCTTACCTGATAAATTCATTTCTCCTGTAGTGTAGTCAGTCCACGGCCCGCCCTGTTTTTACGGCAGGTCTAAATTTTAATTAAACTCCAGTCACCACTGCACCCTATAGTTTCTCCTTTCTCGTATGGTTTCGGTCGAATGACTGGATATGACGTAGAGGGGAGGAGCTATATAGCAGCTCTGCTTGGGTGATCCTCTTGCACTTCCTGTTAGGGAGGAGTTATAATCCCATAAGTAATGGATGACCCGTGGACTGACTACACTACAGGAGAAATGAATTTATCAGGTAAGCATAAATTATATTTCCCTTTTTTGTTTTTAATAAACAACACAGTTATATTAATACACCTTTTCCCTCTATAATTACCTTGTATCTAAGCCTCTGCAAACTCCTCCCTTATTTCAGTTCTTTTGACAGACTTGCATTTTAGCCAATCAGTGCTGACTCCTAGGTAACTCCACGTACGTGAGCACAGTGTTATCTATATGACACACATGAGCTAACACCCTCTAGTGGTAAAAAAACTGTCAAAATGCTTTCAGATAAGAGGCAGCCTTCAAGGTCTTAGAAATTAGCATATGAACCTAGGTTTAGCTTTCAACTAAGAATACCAAGAGAACAAAGCAAAATTGGTGATAAAAGTAAACTGGAAAGTTGTTTAAAATTACATTCTCTATCTGACTCATGAAAGTTTATTTTGGACTAGACCCTTTAATTAGAGCAATAAGCAAACACTACACAATGCAGACTGCAAGGTGTGGCTCCCTTATTAACTGTTTTACTGCTGGGCCGCACACAAAACTAGCCAAAACTAGTTACTACTCACCATGATATACTTTCCCTCCTGTACCTGCAGCTCTCTTTAAAGCCGTTCTCTTACTTTAACTCAATACAGAATCCAGCTTGTAAAGTTCTGCATCTTATACTGGGCGCCCCCATCTTGTAGCTCAGGTATTGTTGCATCCTGTAACAGAAGCAGTGCACTTTTATAGATCTGCTTTCTGACAGCTGTACCTTGCTCTTCAGTTTATCTCACATAATAGAGAGAGAAAGTGTTACATTTCTCTTGTAAGATGTATCGAGTCCACGGATTCATCCATACTTGTGGGATATTCTCCTTCCCTACAGGAAGTGGCAAAGAGAGCACCCACAGCAGAGCTGTCTATATAGCTCCTCCCTTAGCTCTGCCCCCCAGTCATTCTCTTTGCCTGCTTAACTGCTAGGAAGAGTAAAGTGAGTGTGGTGACAAAAATGTTAGTTTCTTTCATGTAATTAGCAAGAGTCCATGAGCTAGTGACGTATGGGATATACATTCCTACCTGGAGGGGCAAAGTTTCCCAAACCTCAAAATGCCTATAAATACACCCCTCACCACACCCACAATTCAGTTTTACAAACTTTGCCTCCTATGGAGGTGGTGAAGTAAGTTTGTGCTAGATTTCTACGTCTTGGAAAGTATTGTTTATTTTGGCTATCTCTTCTGCTAGAAGAGTTTCTGAATTATCTGCTCTTTCTTGTGAATCTCCTTTTCTGATTTTTCATCAGGATAAGGCGGTTTTGTGGACTTCATTTAAATTTTTACCTAAGGTTGTGAATTCCAACAACATTAGTAGAGAAATTGTTGTCCCTTCGTTGTGTCCTAATCCTAAGAATTCTTTGGAAAGATCTTTGCATTCTTTGGATGTAGTAAGAGCTTTGAAATATTATGTTGAAGCTACTAAAGATTTCAGAAAGACTTCTAGTCTATTTGTTATCTTTTCTGGTCCTAAGAAAGGTCAGAAAGCTTCTGCTATTTCTTTGGCTTCTTGGTTAAAACTTTTGATTCATCATGCTTATGTGGAGTTGAGTAAATCCCCGCCTCAGATGATTACGGCTCATTCTACCAGGTCAGTTTCTACTTCCTGGGCTTTTAAGAATGAAGCTTCTGTTGATCAGATTTGCAAAGCAGCAACTTGGTCTTCTTTGCATACTTTTACTAAATTCTACCATTTTGATGTTTTCTCTTCTTCAGAAACAGTTTTTGGTAGAAAAGTTCTTCAGGCAGCTGTTTCAGTTTGATTCTTCTGCTTATAATTTCAGTTTTTTTCATTATAAGAATAAAACTTTTTGATTTGGGTTGTGGATTCTTTTTTCAGCGGAATTGGCTGTCTTTATTTTTATCCCTCCCTCTCTAGTGACTCTTGCGTGGAGTTCCACATCTTGGCTATTTACTATCCCATACGTCACTAGCTCATGGACTCTTGCCAATTACATGAAAGAAAACATAATTTATGTAAGAACTTACCTGATAAATTAATTTCTTTCATATTGGCAAGAGTCCATGAGGCCCACCCTTTTTATGGTGGTTATGATTTTTTTGAATAAAGCACAATTATTCCAATTCCTTGTTGATGCTTTCGCTCCTTTCTTATCACCCCACTTCTTGGGTATTCGTTAAACTGAATTGTGGGTGTGGTGAGGGGTGTATTTATAGGCATTTTGAGGTTTGGGAAACTTTGCCCCTCCTGGTAGGAATGTATATCCCATACGTCACTAGCTCATGGACTCTTGCCAATATGAAAGAAATGAATTTATCAGGTAAGTTCTTACATAAATTATGTTTTTTTCCCCACAAATCGTTCCTAAAGGGCAGGTAGGCGCCACAGCAGAGCTGTGGCAAGGTGCTGAACGTTATTTTACAGGTTTTGAAGTTTTTTCAATCCGATTTTTACATTAAGGGGTTAATTGTTTATTTGCATAGTGGTGTAAAGTTACTAAGGCTTTATGATGCTACTGTAAACATTTCGTTTTGTTTACTGCTTTTTTACACTGTTTTGCAGAGTTTGTGCAGCTTTTTTTCTCTTCAAGGCACAGTACCGATTTTGTTTAAAGTGTTATTTTCTTTGATTAAAGTGTTTTCCAAGCTTGTTTGTTTCATTACTAGCCTGTTTAACATGTCTGACACCAAGGAAAATCCTTGTTCTATGTGTTTAGAAGCCATTGTGGGACCCCCTCTTAGAATGTGTCCCACTTGCACTAATATGTCTATAAATTATAAATAGCATATTTTAGCACTTAAAAATATTGCAATAGATGATTCTCAGTTAGAAGGAAATGAGGGTTTAGCATCTAGCTCTCCCCAAGTGTCACAACCAGTAACGCCCGCACAAGTGACGCCAAGTACCTCTAACGCGTCAAATTCATTTACTTTACAAGACATGGCCATAGTTATGAATAAAACCCTCACAGAGGTTTTCTCTAAACTGCCTGGTTTACAAGGAAAGCGTGACAGCTCTGGGTTAAGAACAAATGCTGAGCCGTCTGACGCTTTAGTAGCCGTATCCGATATACCCTCACAATGTTCTGAAGTAGGGGTAAGGGATTTGTAATCTGAGGGAGAGATTTCTGATTCAGGAAAGACGCTTCCTGAGACAGATTCTGATATGACAGCCTTTAAATTTAAGCTTGAACACCTCCGCTTATTGCTCAAGGAGGTATTAGCTACTCTAGACGATTGTGACCCTATAGTGGTCCCAGAGAAATTGTGTAAAATGGACAGATACTTAGAGGTTCCTGTTTACACTGATGTTTTTCCAGTCTCTAAGAGGATTGTGATTATTGTTACTAAGGAGTGGGATAGACCAGGTATTCCGTTCGCTCCCCCTCCTGTTTTTAAGAAAATGTTTCCCATATCTGATACCATACAGGACTCGTGGCAGACTGTTCCTAAGGTGGAGGGAGCTATTTCTACTCATGCTAAGCGTACAACTATACCTATCGAAGACAGTTGTGCTTTCAAAGATCCTATGGATAAAAAATTAGAAGGTCTCCTAAAGAAAATTTTTGTTCATCTAGGTTTTCTTTTCCAACCTATTGCATTCATTGTTCCTGTAACTACTGCAGCTGCTTTCTGGTTTGAGGCTCTAGAAGAGGCTCTCCAGGTGGAGACTCCATTAGAGGATATTATGGATAGAATTAAGGCCCTTAAGTTTGCTAATTCTTTCATTACAGATGCCGCTTTCCAAATGGCTAAATTAGCGGCAAAGAATTCAGGTTTTGCCATTTTAGCACGCAGGGCGTTATGGCTTAAGTCCTGGTCTGCTGATGTGTCATCAAAATCTAAGTTGTTGAACATCCCTTTCAAAGGAAAGACCCTATTCGGGCCTACACTGAAAGAAATTATTTCAGACATCACTGGAGGGAAAAGCCATGCCCTCCCTCAGGATAAAACAAATAAGATGAGGACCAAACAAAATAATTTTCGTTCTTTTCGGAAATTCAAAGGTCCCGCTTCAGCTTCCCCTGCAGCAAAGCAAGAGGGGAATTCTGTCCAATCCAAGTCAGTCTGGAGACCTAAACAGGCTTGGAACAAAGGTAAACAGGCCAAGAAGCCTGCTGCTGCCGCCTCTAAGACAGCATGAAGGGGTAGCCCCCGATCCGGGATCGGATCTAGTAGGGGGCAGAATCTCTCTCTTCGCTCAGGCTTGGGCAAGAGATGTTCACGATTCCTGGGCTTTAGAAATTGTGTCCCAAGGATATCTTCTGGACTTCAAAGACTACCCCCCCCCCCCCCAAGGGGGAGATTTCACTTTTCTCAATTGTCTGCAAACCAGACAAAGAGAGAGGCGTTCTTACGCTGTGTAGAAGACCTACATACCATGGGAGTGATCTGCCCAGTTCCAAGAGCGGAACAAGGGCTAGGTTTTTACTCCAACCTGTTTGTGGTTCCCAAAAAGAGGGAACTTTCAGACCGATCTTGGATCTCAAAATTCTAAACAAATTCTTCAGAGTACCATCTTTCAAGATGGAGACTATTCGGACTATTCTTCCTCTGATCCAGGAGGGTCAATATATGACTACCGTGGATTTAAAGTATGCGTATCTACACATTCCTATTCACAGAGATCAATTCCTCAGATTCGCCTTTCTGGACAGGCATTACCAGTTTGTGGCCCTCCCTTTCGGGTTGGCCACGGCTCCCAGAATTTTCACAAAGGGGCTAGGGTCCCTTTTGGCGGTTCTAAGACCGCGGGGTATAGCAGTGGCGCCTTATCTAGACGACATCTTAATTCAGGCGTCGACTTTCCAGCTAGCCAAGTCTCACACGGACATCGTGTTGGCTTTTCTGAGATATCACGGATGGAAGGTGAACATAAAAAAGTGTTCTCTCGTCTCTCTCACAAGAGTTTGTTTCCTTGGGACTCTGATAGACTCGGTTGAAATGAAAATATTTCTGACGGAGGTCAGAAAATCAAAACATTTAATCACTTGCCGAGCTCTTCATTCGATTCCTCGGCCATCAGTGGCTCAGTGTATGGAGGTAATCGGACTCATGGTAGCGGCAATGGACATAGTTCCTTATGCCCGCCTACACCTCAGACCACTGTAACTATGCATGCTCAAACAGTGGAATGGGGATTATGCAGATTTATCTCCTCAACTGCATCTGGACCAGGAGACCAGAGATTCTCTTCTCTGGTGGTTGTCTCAGGACCACCTGTCTCAGGGAATGTGTTTCCGCAAGCCAGAGTGGCTAATAGTAATGACAGATGCCAGCCTGCTAGGCTGGGGTGCAGTCTGGAAATGCCTGAAAGCACAGGGCTTATGGTCTCGGGAGGAAACTCTCCTCCCGATAAACATTCTAGAACTGAGAGCGATATTCAATGCACTTCAGGCGTGGCCTCAGCTAGCTGCGGCCAAATTCATCAGATTTCAGTCGGACAACATCACGACTGTAGCTTATATCAATCATCAAGGAGGAACATGGAGTTCTCTAGCCATAATGGAGGTAACCAAAATAATCAGATGAGTGGAGGATCACTCTTGCCATCTCTCAGCAATCCATATCCCAGGGGTAGAGAACTGGGAGGTGGATTTCCTAAGTCGTCAGACTTTTCATCCGGGGGAGTGGGAGCTCCATCCGGAGGTATTTGCCCAGCTGACTCAGCTATGGGGCACACCAGAATTGGATCTGATGGTGTCCCGACAGAACGCCAAACTTCCTTGTTACGGGTCCAGGTCCCGGGATCCCCAGGCGGTACTGATAGATGCTCTAGCAGTGCCCTGGTCCTTCAATCTGGCTTATGTATTTCCACCGTTTCCTCTCCTCCCACGTCTGGTTGCCAGAATCAAGCAGGAGAGAACTTCGGTGATTCTGATAGCGCCTGCGTGGCCACGCAGGAGTTGGTATGCAGACCTGGTAGACATGTCATCTGTTCCACCGTGGACTCTGCCAATCAGGCAAGACCTTCTAATCCAAGGTCCATTCAAGCATCCAAATCTAATTTCTCTGCGTCTGACTGCTTGGAGATTGAACGCCTGATTCTATCAAAGCGTGGTTTCTCTGAGTCGGTCATTGATACCCTGATTCAAGCTAGAAAGCCTGTCACCAGGAAAATCTATCATAAGATTTGGCGTAAATATCTTTGTTGGTGTGAATCCATGGGTTACTCATGGAGTAAGATTAGGATTCCTAGAATATTGTCCTTTCTCCAAGAAGGATTGGAGAAGGAATTATCAGCTAGTTCCTTAAAATGACAAATATCTGCTTTGTCTATTCTTTTACACAAACGTCTGGCAGATGTCCCAGACGTTCAAGCGTTTAGTCAGGCCTTGGTCTGGATTAAGCCTGTATTTAAACCTGTTGCTCCGCCATGGAGCCTAAACTTTGTTCTTATAGTTCTTCAACAGGTTCCGTTTGAACCTATGCATTCCATAGATATTAAGCTTCTATCTTGGAAAGTTTTGTTTTTAGTAGCTATCTCTTCGGCTCAAAGAGTTTCTGAGTTATCTGCTTTACAATGAGACTCACCGTACCTTGTTTTCCATGCAGATAAGGTGGTTTTGCGTACCAAAACTGGGTTTCTTCCTAAGGTTGTTTCTAATAGGAATATCAATCAGGAGATTGTTGTTCCTTCTCTGTGTCCTAATCCTTCATCAAAGAAGGAACGTCTGTTGCACAATCTTGATGTGGTTCGTGCTTTAAAGTTCTACTTAGAAGCAACTAAAGATTTCTGTCAAACATCTTCATTGTTTGTTGTTTATTCTGGTAAACGGAGAGGTCAAAAGGCTACGGCTACCTCTCTTTCCTTTTGGCTGAAAAGCATAATCTGTTTGGCTTATGAGACTGCTGGCCAGCAGCCTCCTGAAAGAATTACTGCTCATTCTACTAGAGCAGTGGCTTCCACATGGGCTTTTAAAAATGAGGCTTCTGTTGAACAGATTTGTAAGGCGACGACTTGGTCTTCGCTTCATACGTTTTCCAAATTTTACAAATTCGATACTTTTGCTTCTTCGGAGGCTATTTTTGGGAGAAAGGTTTTACAAGCAGTGGTGCCTTCCTTTTAGGGTAACTGTCTTGTCCCTCCCTTCATCCGTGTCCTAAAGCTTTGGTATTGGTATCCCACATGGATGGATGAATCCGTGGACTCGATACATCTTACAGGAGAAAACAGAATTTATGCTTACCTGATAAATTTCTTTCTCTTGTGATGTATCGAGTCCACGGTCTGTCCTGTCTGTTTAAGACAGGTAGTATATTTTTATTTTAAAAAAAACTTCAGTCACCTCTGCACCCTATAGTTTCTCCTTTTTCTTCCTAGCCTTTGATCGAATGACTGGGGGGCGGAGCTAAGGGAGGAGCTATATAGACAGCTCTGCTGTGGGTGCTCTCTTTGCCACTTCCTGTTAGGAAGGAGAATATCCCACAAGTATGGATGAATCCGTGGACTCGATGCATCACAAGAGAAAGAAATTTATCAGGTAAGCATAAATTCTGTTGTTTTTTTTTACTTTGGAGTTTTGTTGGGTTCACTTTCAACAGCTTTAGTGTGTTCTCACTCACAAAATAATCTCCATATATTGCAGGCCTGATTGTTGCTGATGTGGTAAAGATTACGGAAAAATCGTTTACCTCACTCACACATATATATATTTTTAATTTTACACACATGCATGATTGTTTTGGAATGTGACCAGCAGGGGGAGCTAGAGCATCATTGGATGTGAAATTCCAAATGAAGAAGCACATTTGTGTAATACTAATTCTCTTAGTGGTTTTTACAAGTATGTATTCACTGTCTAGGTAAATAATTTTAATTTTACTGCAAAATCTTGTTTAGTATTGTGAGAAAAATGCTGTTTTGTTTATGACGGGCTAGATTTACATTATCACTTATTGAAATACCCCTTGTGGCCTTAGGCTTCCCCAGGTTCTGGAGAGGCAGTAGTCCACCCTGCATAATGGCTTGTCCACCTGTGTCCCCCTCACCCATGATCCTCTCTTCACTAAAAGGCCACATAAATACAGATATAAGCTAAGGCATTGTTATTTTATTTGTAGGTCTTTGACATTGGCAATTATTAGTGTCCCCTTTAACTTTGACTGTGTACCCCACCTATATGTTATTTTTTTAACATGTCAATGGCTGAGATACCAGCATTAATAGGCATTAGTGTGTGCAGTTATCACCTCTTGCCAGTTCTTTTTAAAGGGGCATATACTCGTATGCTTTAACAGTGCTGATGTCACATTTAGCTTTACTGTGATCTCATGATATTTCACTGAAATCTGTCTAGATTTCATAGTAAACTTCCTTAAACTGGAGAGGAAAATAACATGAATGTGCCTGCACATGTCAGTTACATTCTCCCTTGCAAGTCACATGACTAGTATCCTGATTGGCTGCTTATAGTCCCTTTACAATGGGATGTGGCTACTGAGGAGATGTTTAGATAATATTTTCTAGTCAGTTTTTTTTTTACAGATATGCTGCATCACTTTCAAGTATTTCAATATTTGAGTATCATGTCTCTTAAATAAGAGACTATAGCGGTCATCTAGTGCAGCTTTGTGTGGATTTGGTAACCAAGTCTATAACACACAAAATATAATAGGGTAAAATGGCAATATTGAATGACTTAAAGGCACACTGTACCATTACCCTCCCCCCTTAATGAGTTCCTAATGATTTGTAATTCAAGCTGCATAGTATTAAATATATTGGAAATTGTTCCTTTAAAGTGATTGTAAACTTTAACAAATTAAAGTTCAATATCAAATAATAATCTTAAAAACAGGGGCACTTTAATTAAATAAAGTTTACAAAGACGCTTCTTTTTTTAAATGTTTACCTTTGCGTTAAGGTAAACATAACGCTGATCCTCCACCCGTATCTCCTGCTTTCTTTAGCAGAACAATCCAGCTTCCTCCAATCATTGTGCGCCCCCTTTGACGTCCAGCTCGTGGGGCACACAACGATTGGAGGGAGCCTGATTCGTCATCCATATGCTAAAAAAGAGCAGGAGATGCGGGCGGAGGATCATCGTTATCTTTACCATAACGCAAAAGTTAGTATTTAATAAAATAAGTATCTTTGTAAACTTTAATGAATTTTGAGTGCCCCTATTTTTAAGATTATTATTTGATACTGGGCTTTAATTCGTTAACGTTTACAATTACTTTAAAGGTATACTGAACCCAAATTGTTTTTGTTTTTTTATGATTCATGCAATTTTAAGCTTTCTAATTTACTCTTATCAATTTTTCTTCATTCTCTTGCTATCTTTATTTGAAAAAGAAGGCATCTAAGCTAAGGAGCCAGCCAATTTCTAGCTCAGGACAGCACTTGTTTATTGGTGGGTGGGTTTTTGCTAATTGAAACTACCACCCATATTTAAATTTTGAGTACCTACGTATTAGGCCAGCTACTCTACATATACTGATCTAACCTTACTCTCTTACTCTGGGATAGATAATTACTGATCAAAGCATTATGTTAAAATGGTAAGTGTATAATATTTCTAAAAGTTTTAATGATTTATACATTCCTGTTGCTTGGTAGTTATTGTGTTGTATTATTGTCTTTGTCTTCAGAATCCAGTTAATATTTTGCAGCTTCATGAAGAGATCCTGCTGCTTCGACAAGAGTTATCTTTATTTAAAGCCTTAGGTAGTGTTTCTTCTGGAGCTCACGTGCCAATACTTCTCAGCAAACTGAAACAAGCTGCTAGAAAAATATCCCAACTCAGCCTAGAGAAGCAACAGCTCATTGATCTGGGGAACAGACTGAGAGCAGAGTTGGCATCAGTTGAAGGTGAGCAGATACTGTACTGGTTTCACAATAAGGGGTAGTGATAGCACAGGCTGGTGTGTTCTCTTTATGATTAGAGGATGATGTGTTTCCCTGAGACAAGCTGTATTGAGCATTTACCATTATTTATACTGTATATAACAATTTATTTACCCAACCAACCAGGGCCGCCATCAGGGGGTGACAGGGGTGACACATGTCAGAGGCCCAATGGGAAAGGGGGACCCCATGAAGCAAGAACAACTTATTTAAAGTTTTTTATTACATTTTGGCAGCCACCAGTGGGTACTACAGCAGAGTGCTATTGAGCGTGGGAAATGTTATTACAAGGAGTAAAGCATTAGCATTTGAGAGGATTTCTTAGTGTGCTCTAAACCACTATGCACAGTGTGAGACAGACTTGGCACTTAAGTTTGTACAGTGTGTGCCTGAGTCAGACAGCAGATCACTTTCATTTGCAGAGGAGGTAGGACTTACTTAGTATATGTTTTTTTATTTCTTTGTGCAATTTCATATTGTAACTTTCAGTGTGGTAGTAGTTGTATGGTGGGGCCAGGGGTCCATAAAAACACATTTTTTAGCAATATGTAGCAGCATATTTATGATTATTTGACAATGCTGTAGAAATTCTATATTTATTATAGAAATGTTTCCTCCTCAATACACAAATGGTAGGTGCCCTTTTGGCAGATATGAGTTTTTTTTTAATTAATATATATATTTTAATTAAATTCCAGTTTACTTCCTCTTTATGCAAGGACTTTCCAGATGCAAGGAGGCATTGTATCTAAAATTTTTACATCTGCATAAAATGTTACTCTCAGACTAAGATTGTTCAGTGTTTGAAATGAGTCGGGATAACTTAACACTGTTCAGTTTATACTACAGCTGACTTAATTTTGAAATACATACAAACAAGCCTAAATCCTGCATTTAACCAGATCTAATGGTGTGAGACTGCGTACCACAGCTTATGGTTCCACCAAGACCATATAGAGTACAGCATTCTTGGTTGGGGAAAATGGGAAAAAAACACATATGTCAACCTTCCAAAAGTACTTTTCTTCATCTAGCCATCTACCCAGATCATTAATGTACAATTTGAATTCACATAATTATTTTTGTTTGCACATTTACAAATATGTTTCTTTAAAAAGTCATCTCTTAATTTCTGCAAATTTTTTTATCATGCATGTCACACACTGTTGATTTAGGGGATGCAATGTGCAGAAATTTTACCTCCTGTGAATGTTGCTGTGGGTGTCTGTGTTTATGTCTTTGTGCTTTTGTTTGTGTCTCTATGAGTGTTTATGTATTTTTTTCTGTGGGTGTGTATGTCTTTGTGCATTTTCTGTGGATGTCTGTGAGGGTGTGTGCGTATATCTTTGTGCTTTTTCTATGGGTGTCTCTGTGAGGGTGTGTGTATGTATGTCTTTGTGTATTTTCTCTGGATGCCTCTTTGAGGGTGGGTGTGTATGTCTTTGTGTGTTTTCTGTAGATGCCTCTGTGAGGGTGGGTGTGTGTATGTATGTATGTCTGTGTTTTCTGTGGATGTCTCTATGAGGGTGTGTGCGTATGTCTGTGTGTTTTCTGGGGGTGTCTGAGAGTGTGTGTATGTCTTTGTGTGTTTTCTGTGGATGTCTCAGTGAGAGTGGGTGTATGTATGTCTTTGTGTGTTTTCTGTGTGTGTGTGTGTGTGTATGTCTTTGTGTGTTTTCTGAGACTTTCTCTGTCAGTGTTTCCTTGGGTGTATGTGCAAGTTTGTGTTAGAGTTTGTGTGTGTGTGTCCATTGTCTGTTCCTTTTTAGGACATTTTGACCTTACTACTGATTATTCACATCTTTCTACAGACTTTGAGACTAATGAGAACTTTCTGGAAGTCAACAATCCACCATTTAACCTTTAAATTATTGTTTAGCTAGTTCAGGGCCCTTCCTTTCAGTCACTGTATGCTGTTGGCATCATTTAGTTGGCATCTTCCTTGACAAAAAGATAATCAGAATTCCATATTTTGTTTTGTAAATCTCCTTTTTGACAAAACTGTAGTCTACCTCATTACTTGTCAGGTCAATGTAAACAAGTTCTGAGTGTCTGTTTGGGTGTCTGTGTCTGAGTGTGTTTGTGTGTTTCTTTGCATGTCTGCTAGAGTGTCTATATGTGAATCCTTTTGTGTGAGTGTGTGTTTCAGTGTATGAGTGTGTCTGTGTATTTCTGTGTTACTACCTTTACAACATTTCCAAGTTTGATTACACTTAAAAATAAAGTGCATATACGTTTTAGTCACTTGGTCAAAAATTGCACATGTCAAAAAGGGGGGGGGGGCCTGATCAATGGTTAAGTCAGAGGCCCCGAAATTTCTAGTAGCGGCCCTGCAACCAACAACCTACCTTGCCTTGAATGAGCAGGGTTTAACATTTCTGCTAGTCCCATGAAATTACAGTAGACAAGAAATGTGTTTCCCTATGTATAATGGTACATTCCGATGCACAAATTACCTGCTCTGATTAGTTAGATCATGGGATGTTCGCTTTATTAATGTTAGCTAACTATGGGGTCCATTCCAATTTTTCTGATCTCATTTATCTGTGTTTTTTTCATCTCCTGATCTGATTTTTTTTCAAGTTCTGGTGATCACAGTCCAAGCAATAATATTTCCGTATTGGGGAAAAGTCAGACTGTATCTGAGCCGATAACGGATAAATATGATGCATGGACCGCAATGACTTTCGCAAGCACAATCCTCCAGACCATGGGTTTTGCACTTTAATTCAGCAACTAAGTATTTGCCATTTAGTCTTGCTTGTTTAAACCCGCAATCTTCTCAAATTAAATGGTTAAATGGGGCAAAAAGAGCACCCCCATTCTGTACAGTGAGACTGAGGATTGGAAATCGCAGTTTGTAAAGTGATTTCTGCAACTTTTAACTTTCTTTAAAACCTCATCATTTAGCGGTTTTATGATTTACAGTGTGAGAACCGTTACAAATCTAGTTTTAGAAGTTGAGATAAGTGGCAGCCACTTTCTTCTTATGGACATTAATTTCCTGCATGGTTCTTCTTTATGTTAGGTGAAAACCTCACCAAAGTTGAAATCAAGTTTTTTTTTTAATGAATTAAAAAAAAAAAAAAACTTTAAAGGGACAAGAAACCCAAATTGTTTCTTTTATGATTCAGATAGAAAATAACATTTTAAACAACTTTCAAATTTACTTCTATTATCTAATTTGCTTGATTCTTTAGATATCCTTTGTTGAAGAAATAGCAATGCACATGGGTGAGTCAATCACACGTCATCTATATGCAGCCACCAAACAGCAGCTACTGAGCCTCCTTAGATATACTTTCCCACTAAGGATATTAGGAGAATGAAGCAAATTAGATAATAGAAGTTAATTGGAAAGTTGTTTAAAATTGCATGCTTATTCTAAATCATTAAAAAAATGGGCTTTATGTCCCTTTAAACATATTAAAAGTTTTAAAAACATGATTGATCAAACCCATAAAATCTATATACAAATGGTTTTCAGATTGTTTAACACCACTTTATCCAATGACAAAACACACACTAGGACACTGTTCAGTGATCAGCATCCATGATCAGCCGTTCAAAGTGCCATTGTGGGAAAATGAAAATGAAATTGTGTGTGAGTTAACTATACAGACTTTGTAGAAATATTGTGATAATATTGTTAACAAAAAAAACCCCACACCTATTGCTCTTTTCTTTCATGTAATTAGCAAGAGTCCATGAGCTAGTGACGTATGGGATATACATTCCTACCAGGAGGGGCAAAGTTTCCCAAACCTCAAAATGCCTATAAATACACCCCTCACCACACCCACAATTCAGTTTTACAAACTTAGCCTCCCGTGGAGGTGGTGAAGTAAGTTTGTGCTAGATTCTTTGTTGATATGCGCTTCGCAACAGGCTGGAGCCCGGTTTTCCTCTCAGAGTGCAGTGAATGTCAGAGGGATGTGAAGAGAGTATTGCCTATTTGAATTCTATGGTCTCCTTCTACGGGATCTATTTCATAGGTTCTCTGTTATCGGTCGTAGAGATTCATCTCTTACCTCCCTTTTCAGATCGACGATATACTCTTATATACCATTACCTCTACTGATTCTCGTTTCAGTACTGGTTTGGCTATCTACTATATGTAGATGAGTGTCCTGGGGTAAGTAAGTCTTATTTTTTGTGACACTCTAAGCTATGGTTGGGCACTTTATTTATAAAGTTCTAAATATATGTCTTTAAACTTATATTTGCCTTGATTCAGGATGATCAATATTCCTTATTTCAGACAGTCAGTTTCATTATTTGGGTTAATGCATATGCATATTCAATTTTTTCTTACCTTAAAAATTGTTTTCAAATTGACTTTTTTTCCCTGTGGGCTGTTAGGCTCGCGGGGGCTGAAAATGCTTCAATTTATTGCGTCATTCTTGGCGCAGATTTTTTTGGCGCAAATTTTTTTTTGGTCATTTCCGGCGTCATTCTTGATGCCGGAAGTTGTGATTACGTCATTTTTTTGACGTTTTGTGCCAAAAATGTCGGCGTTCCGGATGTGGCGTCATTCTTGGCGCCAAAAATTTTAGGCGCCAATAATGTGGGCGTCTTTTTTGGCGCTAAAAAATGTGGGCGTCATTTTTGTCTCCACCTTTTTTTCACATTATTTCAGTCTCATTTTTCATTGCTTCTGGTTGCTAGAGGCTTGTTCATTGGCATTTTTTCCCATTCCTGAAACTGTCATTTAAGGAATTTGATAATTTTGCTTTATATGTTGTTTTTTCTATTACATATTGCAAGATGTCTCAGATTGACCCTGGATCAGAATCTACTTCTGGAAAGACGCTGCCTGATGCTGGTTCTAACAAAGTTAAGTGCATTTGTTGTAAACTTGTGGTAACTGTTCCTCCGGCTGTAGTTTGTGATGAATGTCATGATAAGCTTGCTAATGCAGATAGTATTTCCATTAGTAATATACCATTACCTGTTGCTGTTCCCTCAACATCTAATACTCAGGATGTTCCTGTTAATATAAGAGATTTTGTTTCTAAATCTATTAGGAAGGCTATGTCTGTTATTCCTCCTTCCAATAAACGTAAAAGGTCTTTTAAAACTTCTCATTTTTCAGATTAAATTTTAAATGACCGTCATCATTCTGATTTGTTTGTTTCTGATGAGGATTTTTCTGGTTCAGAGGATTCTGTCTCAGATATTGACACTGATAAATCTTCATATTTATTTAAGATGGAATTTATTCGCTCTTTACTTAAAGAAGTTTTAATCGCTTTAGAGATGGAGGAATCTAGTCCTCTTGATACTAAATCTACTAAGCGTTTAAATTCGGTTTTTAAACCTCCTATGGTTATTCCAGATGTTTTTCCTGTCCCTGATGCTATTTCTGAAGTAATTTCTAGGGAATGGAATAATATGGGTACTTCTTTTACTCCTTCTCAAAGGTTTAAGAAATTGTATCCTGTGCCATCTGACAGATTAGAGTTTTGGGACAAAATCCCTAAAGTTGATGGGGCTATCTCTACTCTTGCTAAACGTACTACAATTCCTACGGCAGATAGTACTTCCTTTAAGGATCCTTTAGATAGGAAGATTGAATCCTTTCTAAGGAAAGCTTATTTATGTTCAGGTAATCTTCTTAGGCCTGCTATTTCTTTGGCTGATGTTGCTGCCGCTTCCACTTTTTGGTTGGAGGCTTTAGCACAACAAGTATCAGACCATAATACTCATAGCATTGTTAAACTCCTTCAACATGCTAATAACTTTATTTGTGATGCCATCTTTGATATCATTAGAGTTGATGTCAGGTATATGTCTTTAGCTATTTTAGCTAGAAGAGCTTTATGGCTTAAAACTTGGAATGCAGATATGTCTTCTAAGTCAACTTTGCTTTCTCTTTCTTTCCAAGGTAATAAATTATTTGGTTCCCAGTTGGATTCTATTATTTCAACTGTTACTGGGGGGAAAGGGACTTTTTTGCCTCAGGACAAAAAATCTAAAAGTAAATACAGGGCTGCTAATCGTTTTCGTTCCTTTCGTCAGAATAAGGAACAGAAGCCTGACCCTTCCCCTAAAGGAACGGTTTCTGTCTGGAAACCTTCTCCAATCTAGAATAAAACCAAGCCTTTTAGAAAGTCAAAGCCAGCTCCCAAGTCCACATGAAGGTGCGGCCCTCATTCCAGCACAGCTGGTAGGGGGCAGGTTACGATTTTTCGAAGACATTTGGATCAATTCGATTCACAGTCTTTGGATTCAGAACAGTGTTTCACAAGGGTACAGAATAGGTTTCAAGGTAAGGCCGCCTGCGAAGAGATTTTTTCTCTCTCGCATTCCAATAAACCCAGTGAAGGCTCAGGCATTTCTGAAATGTGTTTCAGATCTAGAGTTAACTGGAGTAATTGTGCCAGTTCCAGTTCTGTAACAGGGTCTGGGGTTTTACTCAAATCTATTCATTGTACCAAAGAAAGAGAATTCCTTCAGACCAGTTCTGGATCTAAAAATATTGAATCATTATGTAAGAATACTAACATTCAAAATGGTAACTATTAGGACTATTCTGCCTTTTGTTCAGCAAGGGCATTATATGTCCACAATAGATTTACAGGATGCATATCTTCATATTCCGATTCATCCAGATCACTTTCAGTTTCTGAGATTCTCTTTTCTAGACAAGCATTACCAGTTTGTGGCCCTTCCGTTTGGCCTAGCAACAGCTCCAAGGATCTTTTCAAAGGTTCTCGGTGCCCTTCTCTCTGTAATCAGAGAACAGGGTATTGCAGTATTTCCTTATTTGGACGATATCTTGGTACTTGCTCAATCTTTACATTCTGCAGAATCTCACACGAATCAACTTGTGTTGTTTCTTCAAAAACATGGTTGGAGGATCAATTTACCAAAGAGTTTGTTGATTCCTCAGACAAAGGTAACCTTTTTGGGTTTTCAAATAGATTCAGTGTCCATGACCTTGTCTCTAACAGAAAAGAGACGTCTGAAATTGGTTTCAGCTTGTCGAAACCTTCAGTCTCAATCATTCCCTTCGGTAGCTTTGTGCATGGAAATTCTAGGTCTCATGACTGCTGCATGGGACGCGATCCCCTTTGCTCGTTTTCACATGCGACCTCTTCAGCTTTGTATGCTGAACCAGTGGTGCAGGGATTATACAATTAATATCCTTAAATCCCAATGTACAACACTCTCTGACGTGGTGGATAGATCACCATCGTTTAGTCCAAGGGGCCTCTTTTGTTCGTCCAACCTGGACTGTGATCTCAACAGATGCAAGTCTGTCAGGTTGGGGAGCTGTATGGGGATCTCTGACAGCGCAGGGGGTTTGGGAATCTCAGGAGGCGAGATTACCAATCAACATTTTGGAACTCCGTGCGATTTTCAGAGCTCTTCAGTTTTGGCCTCTTCTGAAGAGAGAATCGTTTATTTGTTTTCAGACAGACAATGTCACAACCGTGGCATATGTCAATCATCAAGGTGGGACTCACAGTCCTCAGGCTATGAAAGAAGTATCTAGGATACTTGTATGGGCGGAATCCAGCTCCTGTCTAATCTCTGCGGTTCACATCCCAGGTGTAGACAATTGGGAAGCGGATTATCTCAGTCGCCAGACGTTACATCCGGGCGAATGGTCCCTTCACCCGGAGGTTTTTCTTCAGATTGTTCAAATCTGGGCACTTCCAGAAATAGATCTGATGGCCTCTCATCTAAACAAGAATCTTCCCAGGTATCTGTCCAGATCCAGGGACCCTCAGGCGGAGGCAGTGGACGCGTTGTCGCTTCCTTGGAATTATCATCCTGCCTATATCTTTCCGCCTCTAGTTCTTCTTCCAAAAGTAATTTCCAAAATTCTAATGGAACGTTCGTTTGTGCTGCTGGTGGCTCCAGCATGGCCTCACAGGTTTTGGTATGCAGATCTCATTCGGATGGCCAGTTGCCAACCTTGGACTCTTCCATTAAGACCAGACCTTCTATCTCAAGGCCCTTTTCTCCTGTTAAGTGTGGTCAGTCCACGGGTCATCATTACTTCTGGGATATTATCTCCTCCCCTACAGGAAGTGCAAGAGGATTCACCCAGCAGAGCTGCTATATAGCTCCTCCCCTCTACGTCACCTCCAGTCATTCTCTTGCACCCAACGAATAGATAGGATGTGTGAGAGGACTGTGGTGATTTAATTAGTTTATTACCTTCAATCAAAAGTTTGTTATTTTATAATAGCACCGGAGTGTGTTATTCATTCTCTGGTAGAATTTGAAGAAGAATCTACCGGAGTTTTTTCTATGCTTTTAGCCGGAGTAGTTAAGATCATATTGCTGTTTCTCGGCCATCTGAGGAGAGGTAAACTTCAGATCAGGGGACAGCGGGCAGATTAATCTGCAAAGAGGTATGTAGCAGTTTATTATTTTCTGACATGGAATTGATGAGAAAATCCTGCCATACCGTTATAATGTAAACTCAGCCTTAAATGCAGTAGATGTAGCTGGTATCAGGCTGTCATGTATGTATATTTTACACTTCAGTATTCTGGGGAATGGTACTTCACTGGATTTATACTGTATGCATAGACTTAACCTAATTTGCAGGGACTTGCAATAGGTTTTAAATAACAATTAATTTATTGAGGTTAAACGTTTTTTTGCTGGCATGTAAAAACGTTTATTTCTCTGAGGTACTGGGTGAAAAAAATGTTTTGGGCACTATTTTTTCCACTTGGCAATAGTTTTGTTTAAATTAAAGCAGTTCACTGATCTCTCTCGCTGTTATGTGTGAGGGGGAGGGGCCATTTTTGGCGCTTTTACTACGCATCAAAAAACTCAGTCAGAGGTTCATTTTCTTCCTGCATGATCCGGTTCATCTCTACAGAACTCAGGGATCTCCAAAGCCTTTTTTTTTGAGGGAGGTAATCATCACAGCAGAGCTGTGAAGATTGTAGTTGACTGTGATAAAAAAACGTTTATTTGTGTATTTTTTCTGCTGCCTGGGTTAGTTATCCTTTGCTAATGGGAACAATCCTTTGCTAAAATTGTATATTTCTGACAAAGATTGATGCTATAACTTAATTATTTTCAACTGTCATAATTTTTTCTGTGCTTCTTATAGGCACAGTTCGTTTTCATATTATTGTAAATTACTTGAAAAAGCATTTCCAAGTTGCTAGTTAATTGCTAGTGTGTTAAACATGTCTGATTCAGAGGAAGATACATGTGCTATATGTGCTAATGCCAAAGTGGAGCCCAATAGAAGTTTATGTACTAACTGTATTGATGCTACTTTAAATAAAAGTCAATCTGTACAAATTGAACATATTTCACCAGACAACGAGGGGAGAGTTATGCCGACTAACTCGCCTCACGTGTCAGTACCTGCATCTCCCGCTCGGGAGGTGCGTGATATTGTAGCGCCGAGTACATCTGGGCGGCCATTTCAAATCACATTACAGGATATGGCTACTGTTATGACTGAAGTTTTGGCTAAATTACCAGAACTTAGAGGCAAGCGTGATCACTCTGGGGTGAGAACAGAGTGCGCTGATAATATTAGGGCCATGTCAGACACTGCGTCACAGGCGGCAGAACATGAGGACGGAGAACTTCATTCTGTGGGTGACGGTTCTGATCCAAATAGATTGGATTCAGATATTTCAAATTTTAAATTTAAGCTGGAAAACCTCCGTGTATTACTAGGGGAGGTGTTAGCGGCTCTGAATGATTGTAACACAGTTGCAATACCAGAGAAAATGTGTAGGTTGGATAAATATTTTGCGGTACCGGCGAGTACTGATGTTTTTCCTATACCTAAGAGACTTACTGAAATTGTTACTAAGGAGTGGGATAGGCCCGGTGTGCCGTTCTCACCCCCTCCGATATTTAGAAAAATGTTTCCAATAGACGCCACTACTCGGGACTTATGGCAAACGGTCCCTAAGGTGGAGGGAGCAGTTTCTACTTTAGCTAAGCATACCACTATCCCGGTGGAGGATAGCTGTGCCTTTTCAGATCCAATGGATAAAAAGTTAGAGGGTTACCTTAAGAAAATGTTTGTTCAACAAGGTTTTATATTGCAACCTCTTGCATGTATTGCGCCTGTCACGGCTGCAGCAGCATTTTGGTTTGAGTCTCTGGAAGAGACACTTCAATCATCTACACTAGATGAGATTACAGACAAACTTAAAGCCCTTAAGTTAGCTAACTCATTTATTTCAGATGCCGTAGTACATTTAACTAAACTTACGGCTAAGAATTCCGGATTTGCCATTCAGGCACGCAGAGCACTGTGGCTAAAATCCTGGTCAGCTGATGTTACTTCTAAATCTAAATTGCTTAATATATCTTTCAAAGGGCAAACCTTATTCGGGCCCGGGTTGAAAGAGATTATCGCTGACATTACAGGAGGTAAAGGCCATGCCCTGCCTCAGGACAAAGCCAAACCGAGGGCTAGACAGTCTAATTTTCGTTCCTTTCGTAATTTCAAAGCAGGAACAGCATCAACTTCCTCTGCACCAAAACAGGAAGGAGCTGTTGCTCGCTACAGACAAGGCTGGAAACCTAACCAGTCCTGGAACAAGGGCAAGCAGGCCAGGAAACCTGCTGCTGCCCCTAAGACAGCATGAATCGAGGGCCCCCGATCCGGGACCGGATCTAGTAGGGGGCAGACTTTCTCTCTTCGCCCAGGCTTGGGCAAGAGATGTTCAGGATCTCTGGGCGTTAGAGATCATATCTCAGGGATACCTTCTGGACTTCAAATCCTCTCCCCCAAGAGGGAGATTTCATCTGTCAAGGTTATCAACAAACCAAATAAAGAAAGAAGCGTTCCTACTCTGCGTACAAGATCTTTTATTAATGGGAGTGATCCATCCAGTTCCGCGGTCGGAACAAGGACAAGGGTTTTACTCAAATCTGTTTGTAGTTCCCAAAAAAGAGGGAACTTTCAGGCCAATCTTGGATTTAAAGATCCTAAACAAATTCCTAAGAGTTCCATCGTTCAAGATGGAAACGATTCGAACAATTTTGCCCATGATCCAAGAGGGTCAGTACATGACCACAGTGGATTTAAAGGATGCTTACCTTCACATACCGATTCACAGAAATCATTACCGGTATCTAAGGTTTGCCTTTCTAGACAGGCATTACCAGTTTGTAGCTCTTCCATTCGGACTGGCTACGGCTCCAAGAATCTTCACAAAGGTTCTGGGTACTCTTCTGGCGGTACTAAGACCGCGAGGAATTTCGGTAGCTCCGTACCTAGACGACATTCTGATACAAGCTTCAAGCTTTCAAACTGCCAAGTCTCATACAGAGTTAGTACTGGCATTTTTAAGGTCGCATGGATGGAAGGTGAACGAAAAGAAGAGTTCTCTCTTTCCACTCACAAGAGTTCCCTTCTTGGGGACTCTGATAGATTCTGTAGAAATGAAGATTTACCTGACAGAAGACAGGTTAACAAAGCTTCAAAATGCATGCCGTGTCCTTCATTCCATTCAACACCCGTCAGTAGCTCAATGCATGGAGGTGATCGGCTTAATGGTAGCGGCAATGGACGTAGTACCTTTTGCACGCCTACATCTCAGACCGCTGCAATTGTGCATGCTAAGTCAGTGGAATGGGGATTACTCAGATTTGTCCCCCACTCTGAATCTGAATCAAGAGACCAGAAATTCTCTTCTATGGTGGCTTTATCGGCCACACCTGTCCAGGGGAATGCCATTCAGCAGGCCAGACTGGACAATAGTAACAACAGACGCCAGCCTACTAGGTTGGGGCGCTGTCTGGAATTCTCTGAAGGCTCAGGGACTATGGAATCAGGAGGAGAGTCTCCTTCCAATAAACATTCTGGAATTGAGAGCAGTTCTCAATGCCCTTCTGGCTTGGCCCCAGTTAACAACTCGGGGGTTCATCAGGTTTCAGTCGGACAACATCACGACTGTAGCTTACATCAACCATCAGGGAGGGACAAGAAGCTCCCTAGCAATGATGGAAGTATCAAAGATAATTCGCTGGGCAGAGTCTCACTCTTGCCACCTGTCTGCAATCCACATCCCGGGAGTGGAGAACTGGGAGGCGGATTTCTTAAGTCGTCAGACTTTTCATCCGGGGGAGTGGGAACTTCATCCGGAGGTCTTTGCCCAGATACTTCGACGTTGGGGCAAACCAGAGATAGATCTCATGGCGTCTCGTCAGAACGCCAAGCTTCCTCGCTACGGGTCCAGATCCAGGGATCCGGGAGCGGTTCTGATAGATGCTTTGACAGCACCTTGGACCTTCGAGATGGCTTATGTGTTTCCACCCTTCCCGATGCTTCCTCGATTGATTGCCAGAATCAAACAGGAGAGAGCATCAGTGATTCTAATAGCACCTGCATGGCCACGCAGGACTTGGTATGCAGATCTAGTGGACATGTCATCCTGTCCGCCTTGGTCTCTACCTCTGAAACAGGACCTTCTGATCCAGGGTCCATTCAAACATCAAAATCTAACTTCTCTGAAGCTGACTGCTTGGAAATTGAACGCTTGATTTTATCAAAACGTGGGTTTTCTGAGCCAGTTATTGATACCTTAATACAGGCTAGGAAGCCTGTTACCAGAAGGATTTACCATAAAATATGGCGTAAATACTTATATTGGTGCGAATCCAAGAGTTACTCATGGAGTAAGGTTAGGATTCCAAGGATATTGTCTTTTCTACAAGAAGGTTTAGAAAAGGGGTTATCCGCTAGTTCTTTAAAGGGACAGATTTCAGCTCTGTCCATTCTTTTACACAAACGTCTGTCAGAAGTTCCGGACGTTCAAGCTTTTTGTCAGGCTTTAGCTAGGATCAAGCCTGTGTTTAAAACTGTTGCTCCACCATGGAGTTTGAACTTAGTTCTTAATGTTTTACAGGGTGTTCCGTTTGAACCCCTTCATTCCATTGATATCAAGTTATTATCTTGGAAAGTTCTGTTTTTAATGGCTATTTCCTCGGCTCGAAGAGTCTCTGAGTTATCTGCCTTACATTGTGATTCTCCTTATCTGATTTTTCATTCAGACAAGGTAGTTCTGCGTACTAAACCTGGGTTCCTACCTAAGGTGGTCACTAACAGGAATATCAATCAAGAGATTGTTGTTCCATCTTTGTGTCCTAATCCTTCCTCGAAGAAGGAACGTCTGCTACACAATCTAGATGTAGTCCGTGCCCTGAAATTTTATCTACAGGCAACTAAGGATTTTCGTCAAACGTCTTCACTGTTTGTCGTTTATTCTGGTCAGAGGAGAGGTCAAAAAGCTTCGGCTACCTCTCTCTCTTTTTGGCTTCGTAGCATAATACGATTAGCCTATGAGACTGCTGGACAGCAGCCTCCTGAAAGAATTACAGCTCATTCTACTAGAGCTGTGGCTTCCACTTGGGCCTTTAAGAATGAGGCTTCTGTTGAACAGATTTGCAAGGCTGCAACTTGGTCTTCTCTTCATACTTTTTCCAAATTTTACAAATTTGACACTTTTGCTTCTTCGGAGGCTGTTTTTGGGAGAAAGGTTCTTCAGGCAGTGGTTCCCTCCGTATAAAGAGCCTGCCTGTCCCTCCCGTCATCCGTGTACTTTTGCTTTGGTATTGGTATCCCAGAAGTAATGATGACCCGTGGACTGACCACACTTAACAGGAGAAAACAAAATTTATGCTTACCTGATAAATTCATTTCTCCTGTAGTGTGGTCAGTCCACGGCCCGCCCTGTTTTTTATGGCAGGCTAAAGATTTTTTTGGATTATACTCCAGTCACCACTACACCCTTGGGCTTCTCCTTTCTCGTTGGTCCTTTGGTCGAATGACTGGAGGTGACGTAGAGGGGAGGAGCTATATAGCAGCTCTGCTGGGTGAATCCTCTTGCACTTCCTGTAGGGGAGGAGATAATATCCCAGAAGTAATGATGACCCGTGGACTGACCACACTACAGGAGAAATGAATTTATCAGGTAAGCATAAATTTTGTTTTTTTCCATCAGGATCTCAAATCATTATGGAAATTGAACGCTTGATTCTTAGTCATAGAGGTTTCTCTGACTCAGTAATTAATACTATGTTACAGGCTCGTAAATCTGTGTCTAGGAAGATTTATTATCGAGTCTCGAAGATTTACATTTCTTGGTGTTCTTCTCATAAATTCTCCTGGCATTCTTTCAGAATTCCTAGAATTTTACAGTTTCTTCAGGATGGTTTGGATAAAGGTTTGTCTGCAAGTTCCTTGAAAGGACAAATCTCTGCTCTTTCTGTTCTTTTTCATATAAAGATTGCTATTCTTCCTGATATTCATTGTTTTGTACAGGCTTTGGTTCGTATCAAACCTGTCATTAAGTCAATCTCTCCTCCTTGGAGTCTTAATTTGGTTCTGAGGGCTTTACAAGCTCCTCCGTTTGAACCTATGCATTCTTTGGACATTAAATTACTTTCTTGGAAAGTTCTGTTCCTTTTGGCCATCTCTTCTGCTAGAAGAGTTTCTGAGTTATCTGCTCTTTCTTGTGAATCTCCTTTTCTGATTTTTCATCAGGATAAGGCAGTGTTGCGGACTTCATTTAAATTTTTACCTAAGGTTGTGAACTCTAACAACATTAGTAGAGAGATTGTTGTCCCTTCATTGTGTCCTAATCCTAAGAATTCAAAGGAGAGATCTTTACATTCTTTGGATGTAGTAAGAGCTTTGAAATATTATGTTGAAGCTACTAAAGATTTTAGAAAGACTTCTAGTCTATTTGTTATCTTTTCTGGGTCCAGAAAAGGTCAGAAGGCCTCCGCCATTTCTTTGGTGTCTTGGTTAAAGTCTTTGATTCATCATGCTTATGTAGAGTCGGGTAAATCCCCGCCTCCAAGAATTACGGCTCATTCTACTAGGTCAGTTTCTACTTCCTGGGCGTTTAGGAATGAAGCTTCTGTTGATCAGATTTGCAAAGCAGCAACTTGGTCTTCTTTGCATACTTTTACTAAATTCTACCATTTTGATGTGTTTTCTTCTTTGGAAGCAGTTTTTGGTAGAAAAGTACTTCAGGCAGCTGTTTCAGTTTGATTCTTCTGCTTATAATTTCATTATTTGAGATTAAAACTTTTGTTTTGGGTTGTGGATTATTATTATTTTTCAGCGGAATTGGCTGTCTTTATTTTATCCCTCCCTCTCTAGTGACTCTTGCGTGGAAGTTCCACATCTTGGGTATTTATTATCCCATACGTCACTAGCTCATGCACTCTTGCTAATTACATGAAAGAAAACATAATTTATGTAAGAACTTACCTGATAAATTAATTTTTCTTTCATGTAATTAACAAGAGTCCATGAGCTAGTGACGTATGGGATATACATTCCTACCAGGAGGGGCAAAGTTTCCCAAACCTTAAAATGCCTATAAATACACCCCTCACCACACCCACAAATCAGTTTTACAAACTTTGCCTCCAAGGGAGGTGGTGAAGTAAGTTTGTGCTAGATTCTACGTTGATATGCGCTCCGCAGCAAGTTGGAGCCCGGTTTTCCTCTCAGCGTGCAGTGAATGTCAGAGGGATGTGAAGAGAGTATTGCCTATTGAATGCAGTGATCTCCTTCTACGGGGTCTATTTCATAAGGTTCTCTGTTATCGGTCGTAGAGATTCATCTCTTACCTCCCTTTTCAGATCGACGATATACTCTTATATTTACCATTACCTCTACTGATTCTCGTTTCAGTACTGGTTTGGCTTTCTACAAACATGTAGATGAGTGTCCTGGGGTAAGTAAGTCTTATTTTCTGTGACACTCTAAGCTATGGTTGGGCACTTTATTTATAAAGTTCTAAATATATGTATTCAAACATTTATTTGCCTTGACTCAGAATGTTCAACTTTCCTTATTTTCAGACAGTCAGTTTCATATTTGGGATTATGCATTGAATTATCATATTTTTCTTACCTCAAAAATTTGACTTTTTTCCCTGTGGGCTGTTAGGCTCGCGGGGGCTGAAAATGCTTCATTTTATTGCGTCATTCTTGGCGCGGACTTTTTTGGCGCAAAAATTCTTTTCCGTTTCCGGCGTCATACGTGTCGCCGGAAGTTACGTCATTTTTTTGACGTTATTTTGCGCCAAAAATGTCGGCGTTCCGGATGTGGCGTCATTTTTGGCGCCAAAAGTATTTAGGCGCCAAATAATGTGGGCGTCTTATTTGGCGCTAAAAAATATGGGCGTCGCTTTTGTCTCCACATTATTTCAGTCTCATTTTTCATTTGCTTCTGGTTGCTAGAAGCTTGATATTTGGCATTCTTTCCCATTCCTGAAACTGTCTTATAAGGAATTTGATCTATTTTGCTTTATATGTTGTTTTTTCTCTTACATATTGCAAGATGTCTCACGTTGCATCTGAGCCAGAAGATACTACAGGAAAATCACTGCCTGCTGGATCTACCAAAGCTAAGTGTATCTGCTGTAAATTTTTGGTAGCTATTCCTCCAGCTGTTGTTTGTAATAATTGTCATGACAAACTTGTTAAAGCAGATAATATTTCCTTTAGTAATGTACCATTGCCTGTTGCAGTTCCCTCAACATCTAAGGTGCAGAATGTTCCTGATAACATAAGAGATTTTGTTTCTGAATCCATAAAGAAGGCTTTGTCTGTTATTTCTCCTTCTAGTAAACGTAAAAAGTCTTTTAAATCTTCTCTCTCTACAGATGAATTTTTAAATGAACACCATCATTCTGATTCTTTGGACTCTTCTGATTCAGAGGATTCTATCTCAGAGATTGATGCTGATAAATCTTCATATTTATTTAAGATGGAATTTATTCGCTCTTTACTTAAAGAAGTACTAATTGCTTTAGAAATAGAGGATTCTAGTCCTCTTGATACTAATTCTATACGTTTGGATAAGGTTTTTAAAGCTCCTGCGGTTATTCCAGAAGTTTTTCCTGTTCCTAATGCTATTTCTGCAGTGATTTCCAAAGAATGGGATAAATTGGGTAATTCATTTACTCCTTCTAAACGTTTTAAGCAATTATATCCTGTTCCGCCTGACAGGTTAGAATTTTGGGACAAAATCCCTAAAGTTGATGGGGCTATTTCTACCCTTGCTAAACGTACTACCATTCCTACGTCAGATGGTACCTCGTTTAAGGATCCTTTAGATAGAAAAATTGAATCCTTTCTAAGAAAAGCTTATCTGTGTTCAGGTAATCTTCTTAGACCTGCTATATCATTGGCTGATGTTGCTGCAGCTTCAACTTTTTGGTTGGAAACCCTAGCGCAACAAGTAGCAAATCGTGATTCTCATGATATTATTATTCTTCTTCAGCATGCTAATAATTTTATCTGTGATGCCATTTTTGATATTATTAGAGTTGATGTTAGGTTTATGTCTCTAGCTATCTTAGCCAGAAGAGCTTTATGGCTTAAGACTTGGAATGCTGATATGGCTTCTAAATCAACTCTACTTTCCATTTCTTTCCAGGGAAACAAATTATTTGGTTCTCAGTTGGATTCTATTATTTCAACTGTTACTGGTGGGAAAGGAACTTTTTTACCACAGGATAAAAAATCTAAAGGTAAAAACAGGGCTAACAATCGTTTTCGTTCCTTTCGTTTCAACAAAGAACAAAAGCCTGATCCTTCGTCCTCAGGAGCAGTTTCAGTTTGGAAACCATCTCCAGTCTGGAATAAATCCAAGCCTGCTAGAAAGGCAAAGCCTGCTTCTAAGTTCACATGAAGGTACGGCCCTCATTCCAGTTCAGCTGGTAGGGGGCAGGTTACGTTTTTTCAAAGAAATTTGAATCAATTCTGTTCACAATCTTTGGATTCAGAGCATTGTTTCAGAAGGGTACAGAATTGGTTTCAAGATGAGACCTCCTGCAAAGAGATTTTTTCTTTCCCGTGTCCCAGTAAATCCAGTGAAAGCTCAAGCATTTCTGAATTGTGTCTCAGATCTAGAGTTGGCTGGAGTAATTATGCCAGTTCCAGTTCCGGAACAGGGGATGGGGTTTTATTCAAATCTCTTCATTGTACCAAAGAAGGAGAATTCCTTCAGACCAGTTCTGGATCTAAAATTATTGAATCGTTATGTAAGGATACCAACGTTCAAGATGGTAACTGTAAGGACTATATTGCCTTTTGTTCAGCAAGGGAATTATATGTCCACAATAGATTTACAGGATGCATATCTGCATATTCCGATTCATCCAGATCATTTTCAGTTCCTGAGATTCTCTTTTCTAGACAAGCATTACCAATTTGTGGCTCTACCGTTTGGCCTTGCTACAGCTCCAAGAATTTTCACAAAGATTCTCGGTGCCCTTCTGTCTGTAATCAGAGAACAGGGTATTGTGGTATTTCCTTATTTGGACGATATCTTGGTACTTGCTCAGTCTTTACATTTAGCAGAGTCTCATACGAATCGACTTGTGTTGTTTCTTCAAGATCATGGTTGGAGGATCAATTTACCAAAAAGTTCTTTGATTCCTCAAACAAGGGTAACCTTTCTGGGTTTCCAGATAGATTCAGTGTCCATGACTCTGTCTTTAACAGACAAGAGACGTCTAAAATTGATTACAGCTTGTCGAAACCTTCAGTCACAATCATTCCCTTCGGTAGCCTTATGCATGGAAATTCTAGGTCTTATGACTGCTGCATCGGACGCAATCCCCTTTGCTCGTTTTCACATGCGACCTCTTCAGCTCTGTATGCTGAACCAATGGTGCAGGGATTACACGAAGATATCTCAATTAATATCTTTAAAACCGATTGTTCGACACTCTCTAACGTGGTGGACAGATCACCATCGTTTAATTCAGGGGGCTTCTTTTGTTCTTCCGACCTGGACTGTAATTTCAACAGATGCAAGTCTTACAGGTTGGGGAGCTGTGTGGGGATCTCTGACGGCACAGGGAGTTTGGGAATCTCAGGAGGTGAGATTACCGATCAATATTTTGGAACTCCGTGCAATTTTCAGAGCTCTTCAGTTTTGGCCTCTTCTGAAGAGAGAATCGTTCATTTGTTTTCAGACAGACAATGTCACAACTGTGGCATACATCAATCATCAAGGAGGGACTCACAGTCCTCTGGCTATGAAAGAAGTATCTCGAATTCTGGTTTGGGCGGAATCCAGCTCCTGTCTAATCTCTGCGGTTCATATCCCAGGTGTAGACAATTGGGAAGCGGATTATCTCAGTCGCCAAACGTTGCATCCGGGCGAATGGTCTCTTCACCCAGAGGTATTTCTTCAGATTGTTCAAATGTGGGGACTTCCAGAGATAGATCTGATGGCCTCTCATCTAAACAAGAAACTTCCCAGGTATCTGTCCAGATCCCGGGATCCTCAGGCGGAGGCAGTGGATGCATTATCACTTCCTTGGAAGTATCATCCTGCCTATATCTTTCCGCCTCTAGTTCTTCTTCCAAGAGTAATCTCCAAGATTCTGAGGGAATGCTCGTTTGTTCTGCTAATAGCTCCGGCATGGCCTCACAGGTTTTGGTATGCGGATCTTGTCCGGATGGCATCTTGCCAACCATGGACTCTTCCGTTAAGACCAGACCTTCTGTCGCAAGGTCCTTTTTTCCATCCGGATCTGAAATCCTTCAACTTAAAGGTATGGAGATTGAACGCTTGATTCTTAGTCAAAGAGGTTTCTCTGACTCTGTGATTGATACTATGTTACAGGCTCGTAAATCTGTATCTAGAGAGATATATTATAGAGTCTGGAAGACTTATATTTCTTGGTGTCTTACTCATCATTTTTCTTGGTATTCTTTTAGAATTCCGAGAATATTACAATTTCTTCAGGATGGTTTAGATAAGGGTTTGTCCGCAAGTTCCTTGAAAGGACAAATCTCTGCTCTTTCTGTTCTTTTTCACAGAAAGATTGCTATTCTTCCTGATATTCATTGTTTTGTACAAGCTTTGGTTCGTATAAAACCTGTCATTAAGTCAATTTCTCCTCCATGGAGTTTGAATTTGGTTCTGGGAGCTCTTCAAGCTCCTCCGTTTGAACCTATGCATTCATTGGACATTAAATTGCTTTCTTGGAAAGTTTTGTTCCTTTTGGCCATCTCTTCTGCCAGAAGAGTTTCTGAATTATCTGCTCTTTCTTGTGAGTCTCCTTTTCTGATTTTTCATCAGGATAAGGCGGTGTTGCGAACTTCTTTTGAATTTTTACCTAAGGTTGTGAATTCCAACAACATTAGTAGAGAAATCGTGGTTCCTTCATTATGTCCTAATCCTAAGAATTCTAAGGAGAAATCGTTACATTCTTTGGATGTTGTTAGAGCTTTGAAATATTATGTTGAAGCTACTAAATCTTTCCGAAAGACTTCTAGTCTATTTGTCATCTTTTCTGGTTCTAGAAAAGGCCAGAAAGCTTCTGCCATTTCTTTGGCATCCTGGTTGAAATCTTTAATTCATCTTGCCTATGTTGAGTCGGGTAAAACTCTGCCTCAGAGGATTACAGCTCATTCTACTAGGTCAGTTTCTACTTCCTGGGCGTTTAGGAATGAAGCTTCAGTTGATCAGATTTGCAAAGCAGCGACTTGGTCCTCTTTGCATACTTTTACTAAATTCTACCATTTTGATGTATTCTCTTCTTCTGAAGCAGTTTTTGGTAGAAAGGTACTTCAGGCAGTGGTTTCGGTTTGAATCTTCTGCTTATGTTTTTTATTAAACTTTATCTTGGGTGTGGATTATTTTCAGCAGGAATTGGCTGTCTTTATTTTATCCCTCCCTCTCTAGTGACTCTTGTGTGGAAAGATCCACATCTTGGGTATTCATTATCCCATACGTCACTAGCTCATGGACTCTTGTTAATTACATGAAAGAAAACATAATTTATGTAAGAACTTACCTGATAAATTCATTTCTTTCATATTAACAAGAGTCCATGAGGCCCACCCTTTTTTGTGGTGGTTATGATTTTTTTGTATAAAGCACAATTATTCCAATTCCTTATTTTATATGCTTCGCACTTTTTTCTTATCACCCCACTTCTTGGCTATTCGTTAAACTGATTTGTGGGTGTGGTGAGGGGTGTATTTATAGGCATTTTAAGGTTTGGGAAACTTTGCCCCTCCTGGTAGGAATGTATATCCCATACGTCACTAGCTCATGGACTCTTGTTAATATGAAAGAAATGAATTTATCAGGTAAGTTCTTACATAAATTATGTTCTTTCATATTAGCAAGAGTCCATGATGCCCACCCTTTTTTGTGGTGGTTATGATTTTTTTGTATAAAGCACAATTATTCCAATTCCTTATTTTGATGCTTTTGCTCCTTTTTTATCACCCCACTTCTTGGCTATTCGTTAAACTGAATTGTGGGTGTGGTGAGGGGTGTATTTATAGGCATTTTGAGGTTTGGGAAACTTTGCCCCTCCTGGTAGGAATGTATATCCCATACGTCACTAGCTCATGGACTCTTGCTAATATGAAAGAAATGAATTTATCAGGTAAGTTCTTACATAAATTATGTTTTTACAGCATCAGGAAAAGAAAACAGAACGATTAGAATCGACCCCTTTGTTGCTATGTAGTGTGCATGACACATGCAAGCTCCTGAGCCTACCTAAGTATTCTCTTCAACAGAGGATACCATGTAAACAAAGTAAAGTTGATAATAGAAGTAACTTAGAAAGATTTTAAAGCTGCATGCTTTTTCACTGTTTTTCAACACCTCTAACAGGCCAGGTTTTCATTATAGCTGGACTAGAGCACAGGTGAATTTATCAGCTGATCACTAACCCGCTCTCACCCATCAGCTGATTATTTCACCTGTGCTCTAGTTCAGCTATAATGAAAACCTGGCCTGTTAGGGGTACTTTAGGACCACAGTTGAGAAACACTGCTGTATATAAAACATATATGCTGATGATGCCAGTAACTTTTTATCCCTGCTGTCATATTTTTATACCCTTGTGAATGAGGATAAT
The DNA here is from genome assembly GCF_027579735.1 of Bombina bombina. Classification (NCBI taxonomy): domain Eukaryota; kingdom Metazoa; phylum Chordata; class Amphibia; order Anura; family Bombinatoridae; genus Bombina; species Bombina bombina. The sequence continues at coordinate 1,452,168,470 of NC_069499.1, read as the reverse complement.
AACTTAAAGGGACAGTAAACCTACAAAATAATGTTATATAATATTAGTACAGATTTATATAACATTAGCTTAGCGGCAACTTTATAAATCAAAAGCTTTTAGAGATTTTTTTTTATTCCAAAATTGGATTTACCTGAACGCCGCTCCAGGCTCTACTGAGCGGGTCTTGTTTTTCAAAAGCACTTCACGGGCGCACTGTCTATTCACAGCACGCCTAATCATGCCATTAAACTGAATGTAGCTCGCTCCCGCTCTGGTCTTCTCTTTTGAAAAACAAGACCCGCTCAGTAGAGCCTGGAGCGACGTTCAGGTAAATCCAATTTTGGAATTAAAAAATCTCTGAAAGCTTTTGATTTATAAAGTTGCCACTAAGCTAATGTTGTATAAATCTGTACTATGTGCAGAATTATATAACATTATTTCTCTTGTAAGGTGTATCCAGTCCACGGATCATCCATTACTTGGGGGATATTCTCCTTCCCAACAGGAAGTTGCAAGAGGATCACCCACAGCAGAGCTGCTACATAGCTCCTCCCCTAACTGCCATATCCAGTCATTCTCTTGCAACTCTCAACAAAGATGGAGGTAGTAAGAGGAAAGTGGTGATAGATAGTTTTTGCTTCAATCAAAAGTTTATTATTTTCAAATGGTACCGTAGTTGTACTGTTTTATCTCAGGCAGCATTTAGAAGAAGAATCTGCCTGAGTTTTCTATGATCTTAGCAGAAGTAACTAAGATCCACTGCTGTTCTCACATATGTCTGAGGAGTGAGGTAACTTCAGAGGGAGAATAGTGTGCAGGGTATCCTGCAATAAGGTATGGGCAGTTATGTTTTTCTAGGGATGGAATTGCTAGAAAATGCTGCTTATTCCAGATTAATGTAAGTTAAGCCTAAATACAGTGATTTAATAGCGACTAGTATCAGGCTTGCTATCAGAGGTATATACTCTGATTAATGTGCAATATAAAACGTTTGCTGGCATGTTTAATCGTTTTTATATATGCTTTGAAACAGAAACAGTTTCCTGAGGCTTTCCACTGTTGTAATATGAGTGGGAGGGGCCTATTTTAGCGCTTTTTTGCGCAGTTAAAATTACAGACAGAGACATTCAGCTTCCCTCAGCAGTCCCCTGCATGTTATAGGACATCTCTGAAGGGCTCAAAAGGCTTCAAAAGTCATTTATTGAGGAAGGTAAAGCCACAGTGGAGCTGTGGCAGTTATTGTGACTGTTTAAAAAAGTTTTTTTCGTTTTATTAATCCATTTTTTGTATTAAGGGGTTAATCATCCATTTGGAAGTGGGTGCAATGCTCTGCTAACTTGTTACATACACTGTAAAAATTTTGTTAGTTTAACTGCCTTTTTTCACTGTTATTTCAAATTTTGGCAAAATTTGTTTCTCTTAAAGGCACAGTAACGTTTTTTATATTGCTTGTTTAACTTGATTTAAAGTGTTTTCCAAGCTTGCTAGTCTCATTGCTAGTCTATGTAAACATGTCTGACATAGAGGAAACTCCTTGTTCATTATGTTTAAAAGCCATGGTGGAACCCCATATGAGAATGTGTACTAAATGTATTGATTTCACTTTAAACAATAAAGATCAGCTATTGTCTTTAAAAGAATTATCACCAAAGGATTCTGACGAGGGGGAAGTTATGCCGACTAACTCTCCCCATGTGTCGGACCCTTTGACTCCCGCTCAAGGGACTCACGCTAAAATGGCGCCAAGTACATCAAAGACGTCCATAGCGATTACTTTGCAGGACATGGCGGCAATCATGGATAATACCCTGTCAGCGGTATTAGCCAGACTGCCTGAATTCAGAGGAAAGCGCGATAGCTCTGGGGTTAGACGTAGTACAGAGCGCGCAGATGCTTTAAGGCCCATGTCTGATACTGCGTCACAATATGCAGAAGCTGAGGAAGGAGAGCTTCAGTCTGTGGGTGACATCTCTGATTCGGGGAAACCTGATTCAGAAATTTCTACTTTTAAATTTAAGCTTGAGAACCTCCGTGTATTGCTTGGGGAGGTGTTAGCTGCTCTGAATGACTGTGACACAATTGCAGTGCCAGAGAAATTGTGTAGACTGGATAAATACTATGCAGTGCCGGTGTGTACTGATGTTTTTCCAATACCTAAAAGGTTTACAGAAATTATTAATAAGGAGTGGGATAGACCCGGTGTGCCGTTTCCCCCCCCCCCCCCCCTCCGATTTTTAGAAAAATGTTTCCAATAGACGCCACCACACGGGACTTATGGCAGACGGTCCCTAAGGTGGAGGGAGCAGTTTCTACTTTAGCAAAGCGTACCACTATCCCTGTCGAGGACAGTTGTGCTTTTTCAGATCCAATGGATAAAAAATTAGAAGGTTACCTTAAGAAAATGTTTATTCAACAAGGTTTTATCCTGCAGCCCCTTGCATGCATTGCACCTGTCACTGCTGCTGCAGCGTTCTGGTTTGAGTCTCTGGAAGAGGCCTTTCAGACAGCTACTCCATTGACTGAAATACTTGACAAGCTTAGAACACTTAAGCTAGCTAATTCTTTTGTTTCTGATGCCATTGTTCATTTGACTAAACTAACGGCTAAGAATTCTGGATTCGCCATCCAGGCGCGTAGGGCGCTATGGCTTAAATCTTGGTCAGCTGACGTGACTTCAAAGTCTAAATTACTTAACATTCCCTTCAAGGGGCAGACCCTATTCGGGCCTGGTTTGAAGGAAATTATTGCTGACATTACTGGAGGTAAGGGTCATGCCCTTTCTCAGGACAGGGCCAAATCAAAGGCCAAACAGTCTAATTTTCGTGCCTTTCGAAACTTCAAGGCAAGTGCACCATCAACTTCCTCTGCTACAAAACAAGAGGGAACTTTTGCTCAATCCAAGCCGGGCTGGAAACCTAACCAGTCCTGGAACAAGGGCAAGCAGGCCAGAAAGCCTGCTGCTGCCTCTAAGACAGCATGAAGGAACGGCCCCCTATCCGGTAACGGATCTAGTAGGGGGCAGACTTTCTCTTTTCGCCCAGGCGTGGGCAAGAGATGTTCAGGATCCCTGGGCGTTGGAGATCATATCTCAGGGATATCTTCTGGACTTCAAAGCTTCCCCCCCTCAAGGGAGATTTCACCTTTCGAGATTATCTGTAAACCAGATAAAGAAAGAGGCATTCTTACGCTGTGTGCAAGACCTCCTAATTATGGTAGTGATCTGTCCAGTTCCACAGACGGAACAGGGACAGGGTTTTTATTCAAATCTGTTTTTGGTTCCCAAAAAAGAGGGAACCTTCAGACCCATTTTGGATCTAAAGATCTTAAACAAATTCCTCAGAGTTCCATCGTTCAAAATGGAAACTATTCGGACCATCCTACCTATGATCCAGGAGGGTCAATACATGACCACAGTGGATTTGAAGGATGCTTACCTTCACATGCCGATTCACAAAGATCATCATCGGTTCCTAAGGTTTGCCTTTCTGGACAGACATTATCAATTTGTGGCTCTTCCCTTCGGGTTAGCTACAGCTCCAAGAATCATTACAAAGGTTCTGGGATCGCTTCTGGTGGTTCTAAGACCGCGAGGTATATCAGTGGCCCCTTATCTGGACGACATCCTGATACAGGCGTCAAACTTTCAGATTGCCAAGTCACATACGGACATAGTTCTGGCATTTCTCAGGTCACATGGGTGGAAGGTGAACGAGGAAAATAGTTCTCTATCCCCACTCACAAGAGTCTCCTTCCTAGGGACTCTGATAGATTCTGTAGAAATGAAGATTTACCTGACAGAATCCAGGTTATCAAAGCTTCTAAAATCTTGCTGTGTTCTTCATTCTATTCCGTGCCCTTCAGTGGCTCAGTGCATGGAAGTAATCGGCTTAATGGTAGCGGCGATGGACATAGTGCCATTTGCTGGGAGGCGGATTTTCTAAGTCGTCAAACTTTTCATCCGGGGGAGTGGGAACTCCATCCGGAGGTGTTTGCTCAATTGGTTCATCGTTGAGGCAAACCAGAACTGGATCTCATGGCGTCTCGCCAGAACGCCAAACTTCCTTGTTACGGATCAGGGTCCAGGGACCCAGGAGCGGCACTGATAGATGCTCTAGCAGCGCCTTGGTTCTTCAACCTGGCTTATGTGTTTCCACCGTTTCCTCTGCTCCCTCGACTGATTGCAAAAATCAAACAGGAGAGAGCATCGGTGATCTTGATAGCGCCTGCGTGGCCACGCAGGACCTGGTATGCAGACCTAGTGGACATGTCATCCTTTCCACCATGGACCCTGCCTCTGAGACAAGACCTTCTACTACAAGGTCCTTTCAATCATCCAAATCTAACTTCTCTGAGACTGACTGCATGGAGATTGAACGCTTGATTTTATCAAAGCGTGGCTTCTCCGAGTCAGTCATTGATACCCTATTACAGGCACGAAAGCCTGTCACCAGGAAAATCTACCATAAGATATGGCGGAAATACCTTTATTGGTGTGAATCCAAGAATTACTCATGGAGTAAGGTTAGGATTCCTAGGATATTGTCCTTTCTCCAAGAGGGTTTGGAAAAAGGATTATCAGCTAGTTCTTTAAAGGGACAGATTTCTGCTCTGTCTATTCTTTTGCACAAGCGTCTGGCTGAAGTTCCAGACGTTCAAGCTTTTTGTCAGGCTTTGGTTAGAATCAAGCCTGTGTTTAAACCTGTTGCTCCCCCATGGAGCTTAAACTTGGTTCTTAAAGTTCTTCAAGGGGTTCCGTTTGAACCCCTTCATTCCATTGATATTAAACTTTTGTCTTGGAAAGTTCTGTTTTTGATGGCTATTTCCTCGGCTCGGAGAGTCTCTGAGTTATCTGCTTTACAATGTGATTCTCCTTATCTGATTTTCCATTCAGATAAAGTAGTTTTGCGTACAAAACCTGGGTTTTTACCTAAGGTAGTTTCTTACAAGAATATCAATCAAGAGATTGTTGTTCCATCATTGTGTCCTAATCCTTCTTCAAAGAAGGAACGTCTTTTACATAATCTGGACGTGGTCCGTGCTTTGAAGTTTTACTTACAAGCTACTAAAGATTTTCGCCAAACATCTACACTGTTTGTTGTTTACCCTGGACAGAGGAGAGGTCAAAAAGCTTCGGCAACCTCTCTTTCTTTTTGGCTTCGGAGCGTAATACGCTTAGCCTATGAGACTGCTGGACAGCAGCCCCCTGAAAGGATTACAGCTCATTCTACTAGAGCTGTGGCTTCCACCTGGGCCTTTAAAAATGAGGCTTCTGTTGAACAGATTTGCAAGGCTGCGACTTGGTCTTCGCTTCATACCTTTTCAAAATTTTATAAATTTGATACTTTTGCTTTTTTCGGAGGCTATTTTTGGGAGAAAGGTTCTACAGGCAGTGGTTCCTTCAATTTAAGCCTGCCTTGTCCCTCCCTTCATCCGTGTATTTTAGCTTTGGTATTGGTATCCCACAAGTAATGGATGATCCGTGGACTGGATACACCTTACAAGAGAAAACATAATTTATGCTTACCTGATAAATGTATTTCTCTTGTTGTGTATCCAGTCCACGGCCCGCCCTGTCCTTTTAAGGCAGGTCTAAATTTTAATTTAAACTACAGTCACCACTGCACCCTATGGTTTCTCCTTTCTCGGCTTGTTTCGGTCGAATGACTGGATATGGCAGTTAGAGGAGGAGCTATGTAGCAGCTCTGCTGTGGGTGATCCTCTTGCAACTTCCTGTTGGGAAGGAGAATATCCCACAAGTAATGGATGATCCGTGGACTGGATACACCACAAGAGAAATACATTTATCAGGTAAGCATAAATTATGTTTTTGTAGGTTTACTGTCCCTTTAATGTTGCTAGAATACAGAGGCTTTGTAAAGATGAGAACACTACATTTATTGATGCTATGTTATTTGCTTTTATTTATAAATTGCCGCCTTATTTTACAGTACATAATCATGGGGTGGTACAATGCACATCTGTTGAGCTGCAATTAAATTATTAGACAAAATAAAAATTGATACAGTAGGAGTAGGGCAATGGTCCAAAGAGCTTACAATCTAGATCTCTTCATATCATTCACTGAGAAAGTGGAAGAACCCTTAATGAGCCAGTATGATCAATCAAATAGTCCCTAGTAAACGACTTCTGAATAAAAGTAACAAGAGCTCCTGCATCTTGCCAGCTGATTTTAGGCTACAATTGAGGCACTTTCTGCAGTTATATTATTAACAATCAGTCTCACTTCATATATAGAGAGATGGGAAACACAATAAGAAAATACTAAACATCTCTCAAATATTTAGATATGGAATTAAAAACACTGTAGTGTGTTTCTTGACTGGGCCACAGTAATCATATGCACTTCTGGAGCTTAGTAAATCCCTTGATAAAATCTCACTGGGAGTTTTACTTACACCCTTCGGAGGATTCAAAATATAACAATTTGCCTCTCTCAGCGGGGTCTAGTTGTGTTGTGGTCCGTTGCAGTTTTACTGTTCTACTCCTTTCATTTTACAATTTATTGGCTATAGAATATATTTATTTGCATTCATTGATCTGTTATGTTACCGATATGTTTGTCTTAAAGTAATTTTACTAGAAAGTGTTTTTGTTTTATTCCATATGTCCTGTAGTCAGTTTGCCTCAGAAATCTGTCCAGTTAGTATCCTCAACTCTGTCATCTAAAATGGAAGTACAAGAGGCACAAAATCGCCTATCGGCTTTGGAAGACCTTCAATACCAGCTAACATGCCAGGTAGATATATAATGAGCATTGCTTTATATGACACAACAGCACTACGGAATTTTACAAATAACTGATGATGATGATAATAATAACATTCTGCTTTAGCTGAGGTGACTGTATTGACCTGTACTTAGCTAGCTAACATGCCAGATGCCTGGATTGACATACACCACACTAGCTAGCATGTCAGGTGGCTGTTTTAATATGTACGCCCTTAGCTAGCATACCAGATTCCTTAAGACTTTGTGCAAGCTAATGTGCCAGGCAACTATATTGACCTGTACTGAGCAAGTAGCATGCCAGATGATTGTATTGACATGTACTGTACTTTTTAATTTGCCTGATTATTGTATTTACATTAACTGCACTAGATAATATGCCTATTGATTGTATTTATACACTTCTCTAGCTAACATGCCAGGTGATGGTGTTGAAATATACTGAACCAGCAAACATGCCATTTTATGGTAATGATCTATACTGCTCTAGATAATGTGCTAGGTGATGGTATTGATATATATTCTGCTCTAGATAATTTTTCATGTGGTGATATTGATATATATTCTGCTCTAGATAAGGTGCCAGGCGATCATATTGATACATATTCTGCTCTAGATAATGTGCCAGGCGATGGTATTGATATATATTCTGCTCTAGATAATGTGCCAGGCAATGGTATTGATATATATTATGCTCTTCTAGATAATGTGCCAGGCGATGGTATTGATATATATTATTCTCTTCTAGATAATGTGTCATATGATGGTATTGATATATATTCTGCTCTAGATAAGGTGCCAGGCGATCATATTGATACATATTCTGCTCTAGATAATGTGCCAGGCGATGGTATTGATATATATTCTGCTCTAGATAATGTGCCATGCGATCATATTGATACATATTCTGCTCTAGATAATGTGCCAGGCGATGGTACTGATATACATTTCTCTTGCAAGGTGTATCCAGTACACGGATTCATCCTTTACTTGTGGGATATTCTCCTTCCCTACAGGAAGTGGCAAAGAGAGCACACAGCAGAGCTGTCCATATAGCTCCCCCTCTAGCTCCACCCCCCAGTCATTCTCTTTGCCGGCTCTAAGCACTAGGGAATCTCTCGGGGGGGTAAAGTGAATGTGGTGTTAGAATTGTAGTTTTTATTATCTTCAATCAAAAGTTTGTTATTTTAAATGGTACCGGTTTGTACTATTTACTCTCTAGCAGAAAAGTGATGAAGATTTCTGCTGAGAGGAAAATGATTTTAGCATGTTGTAACTAAAATCCACTGCTGTTCCCACACAGGACTGAGGAGTACCAGAAAACTTCAGTTGGGGGGAACAGTTTGCAGGGTGAACTGCAATAAGGTATGTTCAGTCATTTATTTCTAGACAAGACTGAGATAATGCTAGAAGAGACTGACAATATCCCCATGAGGGGAGGGTAAGCTATGTTCACAGACTTAGTAAGGAATTGAATGCTTACATCACAGGGCTAATTATGCTGGTTGACACTTATTCAGGGCAATCGATTGTTTAGCTAAGGAAAATATCGTTTGCAAGACACTTTGAAAGTCCTTTTGGGTTCTTTCTGGGGTTATTACCCACATGGCTATTTTTTATTTACTTAGGAGTGATTTCTTAGGCCTCACAGCTCCGGAATATAGTGGGAGGAGCCTAATTTCGCACCTCAGATGCACAGTTAGAATTGCAGAGAAGTTCATAATGCTTCACATGGAGGGTCCTGCTGCTGTTTGAGGGCCTTAAGGAAGCTATATTCCCCCAAATTTGATCCCTAAGGGCAGGTAGGGCCACATCAAGGCTGTGGCAAGGTGCTGTAGTAATTTTAACCGGGTGTTGGTTTTAGGCTGCTCCGGTTTGGGCATTAAGGGGTTAATCGTTTTGCAACTTGTGGTGCAATCTTATTAAGGCTTTAGGTACATACTGTGAAAATTTCAAAAGGATTGCTGCATTTTTCACTGTTTTGTAAAATTGTGTGCTCTTTTTATCTCTTAAAGGCACAGTAACGTTTTTTCAAATTGTGTTTTTTATTTGATTAAATTGATTTCCAAGCCTGCTTGTGTATACTACTAGTCTGTTAAACATGTCTGACACTAAGGAAAATCCTTGTTCAATTTGTTTAGAAGCCATGGTGGAACCCCCTCTCAGAATGTGTCCCACTTGTATTGATATGTCTATACACTTTAAAGATCATATTGTCGCACTTAAGAAGGTGGCCCAAGATGATTCTCAGACTGAAGGTAACGAGGGTAGCCCGTCTGCCTCTCCCCAAGTGTCACAACCAGTTACGCCCGCACAAGCGACGCCTACTACCTCTAGTGCGTCTAACCCTTTTATATTGCAAGACTTAGTGGCAGTCATGGATAATTCTCTTACAGCCTTCTTATCTAAACTGCCCGTGTTACCTGCAAAGCGTGATAGCTCAGTTTTAAGAACAGATTATGAGCATTCTGACGCTTTGGTAGCCATATCCCGATATACCCTCACAACGCTCTGAAGTGGGAGCGAGGGATTTGATGTCTGAGGGAGAAGTCTCTGATTCAGGAAGGGTTCCTCCTCAGACAGATTCAGATACATTGGCTTTTAAATTTAAACTAGAACACCTCCGTGTTTTGCTTAGGGAGGTATTAGCTACTCTGGATGACTGCGACCCTTTGGTGATCCCAGAGAAATTGTGTAAAATGGACAAGTACCTAGAGGTCCCTGTTTACACCGATGCGTTTCCGGTCCCTAAGAGGATTGCGGATATCGTTACTAGGGAGTGGGATAGACCAGGTGTTCCCTTTGCTCCCCCTCCTGTTTTTAAGAAAATGTTCCCCATATCTGACCCTGTGCGGGACTCGTGGCAGACGGTCCCTAAGGTGGAGGGGGCTGTTTCTTCACTTGCTAAACGCACAACCATACCTATTGAAGACAGTTGTGCTTTTAAAGACCCTATGGATAAAAAATTAGAGGGTTTACTTAAGAACATTTTTGTTCAACAAGGTTTTCTTCTCCAGCCTATTGCCTGCATTATTCCTGTAACTACTGCAGCTGCTTTCTGGTTTGAGGCGCTGGAAGACTCGCTCCAGACGGAGACCTCATATGAGGAAATTATGGATAGAATTAAGGCTCTAAAGCTAGCTAATTCTTTTATCACTGACGCCGCTTTTCAAATAGCTAAGTTAGCGGCAAAACATTCAGGTTTCGCCATTTTGGCGCGCAGGGCGCTATGGCTAAAGTCCTGGTCGGCCGATGTGTCGTCTAAATCCAAGCTTTTGAACATCCCTTTCAAAGGAAAGACCCTCTTCGGGCCTGAATTGAAAGAGATTATTTCAGAAATCACCGGTGGAAAAGGCCATGCTCTCCCTCAGGACAAGTCCTTTAAGACAAAGAACAAAGCTAATTTTCGTTCCTTTCGTAATTTCAGGAACGGCCCGCTTCATCCTCTCCGGCTGCAAAGCAAGAGGGTAACGCTTCACAGCCCAAGGCAACCTGGAAACCTTACCAGGGCTGGAATAAGGGTAAACAGTCCAAAAAGCCTGCAGCTGCCACCAAGACAGCATGAAGGGGTAGCCCCCGATCCGGGACCGGATCTAGTAGGGGGCATACTCTCTCTCTTCACTCAGGCCTGGGCAAGAGATGTACACGATCCTTGGGCGTTAGATATTGTATCCCAGGGATATCTTCTAGAATTCAAGGGTTCTCCTCCAAGGGGGAGGTTCCACATTTCTCGTCTGTCTACAGATCAGACAAAGAAAGAGGCGTTTTTACGCTGTGTAGAAGATCTACATACAATGGGAGTGATCCACCCTTGTTCCAATGGCGGAACAAGGGTTGGGTTTTTACTCAAACCTGTTTGTGGTTCCCAAAAAAGAGGGAACTTTCAGACCCATCCTGGATCTAAAAATTCTAAACAGATTCCTCAGAGTCCCATCATTCAAAATGGAGACCATTCGGACAATCTTACCAATGATCCAGGAAGGTCAATATATGACTACCGTGGATCTAAAGGATGCATAACTACACATTCCTATCCACAAAGATCATCACCAGTTTCTCAGGTTTGCTTTTCTGGACAAGCATTACCAGTTTGTGGCTCTTCCTTTCGGCTTAGCCACTGCTCCCAGAATTTTCACAAAGGTGCTAGGGTCCCTCTTGGCGGTTCTAAGACTGCGGGGCATAGCAGTGGCGCCTTATTTAGATGACATCTTAATTCAGGTGCCGTCTTTCCAAAGAGCCAAGTCTCACACGGAGATTGTATTGGCCTTTCTGAGGTCTCACGGGTGGAAGGTGAACATCAAAAAGAGTTCTCTTTCCCCTCTCACAAGGGTTCCCTTCCTAGGGACTCTAATAGACTCGGTAGAAATGAAAATATTTCTGACGGAGGTCAGAAAATTAAAACTCTTAACTACTTGCCGAGTTCTTCATTCCATTCCCCGGCCATCTGTGGCTCAGTGCATGGAGACAATCGGATTAATGGTAGCGGCAATGGACATAGTCCCTTTTGCTCGGATACACCTCAGACCACTGCAACTATGCATGCTCAAACAGTGGAATGGGGATTATGCAGATTTGTCACCTCAAATTCAGTTGGACCAGGAGACCAGAGATTCTCTTCTCTGGTGGTTGTCTCAGGATCACCTGTCTCAGGGAATATGTTTCCGCAGACCAGAGTGGATCATTGTAACGACCGACGCCAGTCTGTTAGGCTGGGGTGCAGTCTGGGACTCCCTAAAAGCTCAGGGCTTATGGTCTCGGGAAGAAACGCTTCTCCCAATAAACATTCTGGAACTAAGGGCGATATTCAACGCTCTTCAGGCATGGCCTCAACTAGCTGCTGCCAAATTCAGCAGATTTCAGTCGGACAACATCACGACTGTAGCTTACGTCAATCTTCAGGGGGGAACAAAGAGTTCCCTAGCGATGACGGAAGTAACTAAAATAATAAGGTGGGCGGAGGATCACTCCTGCCAGCTCTCAGCAATTCACATCCCACAAGTAGACAACTGGGAGGCGGATTTCCTAAGTCGTCAGACTTTTCACCCGGGGGAGTGGGAACTCCACCCGCAGGTGTTTGCCCAGCTGACTCAGCTATGGGGCACTCCAGAGTTGGATCTGATGGTGTCCCGTCAGAACACCAAACTTCCTCTCTACGGGTCCAGGTCCCGGGACCCCAAGGCGGTATTGATAGATGCTCTAGCAGCGCCTTGGTCCTTCAATCTGGCTTATGTTTTTCCACCGTTTCCCCTTCTCCCTCGTCTGGTCGCCAGAATCAAGCAGGAGAAGGCTTCGGTGATTCTGATAGCGCCTGCGTGGCCACGCAAGACTTGGTATGCAGACCTAGTGGACATGTCATCTGTCCCACCATGGACACTGCCAATGAGGCAGGATCTTCTAATACAGGGTCCGTTCAAGCATCCAAATCTAGTTTCTCTACGTCTGACTGCTTGGAGATTGAACGCTTAATTCTATCAAAGCGAGGTTTCTCTGAGTCGGTTATAGATACTCTGATTCAGGCTAGAAAGCCTGTCACCTGAAAAATCTACCATAAGATATGGAGGAAATATCTGGGTTGGTGTGAATCCAAGGGTTACTCATGGAGTAAGATTAGGATTCCCAGGATATTGTCTTTCCTCCAAGAAGGATTGGAGAAAGTATTGTCAGCTAGTTCCTTGAAGGGACAGATATCTGCTCTGTCTATCCTTTTACACAAGCGTCTGGCAGAGGTACCAGACGTTCAAGCGTTTGCTCAGGCTTTAGTCAGAATCAAGCCTGTCTATAAACCTGTGGCTCCGCCATGGAGTCTAAATCTAGTTCTTTCAGTTCTTCAAGGGGTTCCGTTTTAACCTTTACATTCCATAGATATTAAGTTGTTATCTTGGAAAGTTTTGTTTTTGGTAGCTATCTCTTCTGCTCGAAGAGTTTCAGAATTATCTGCCTTACAGTGTGATTCACCTTCCCTGGTGTTCCACGCAGATAAGGTAGTTTTGCGTACCAAGCCTGGTTTTCTTCCTAAAGTTGTTTCTAACAAGAATATTAACCAGGAAATAGTTGTTCCTTCTCTGTGTCCTAATCCTTCTTCGAAGAAGGAACGTCTGTTACACAATCTTGATGTAGTTCGTGCTTTAAAGTTCTATTTACAAGCAACTAAGGATTTCAGACAAACATCCTCCTTGTTTGTTATCTATTCTGGTAAGAGGAGAGGTCAGAAAGCGACTGCTACCTCTCTTTCCTTTTGGCTGAAAAGCATCATCCGTTTGGCCTATGAGACTGCTGGCCAGCAGCCTCCTGAAACAATTACTGCTCATTCTACTAGAGCAGTGGCTTCCACATGGGCTTTCAAAAATGAGGCTTCTGTTGAACAGATTTGTAAGGCAGCGACTTGGTCTTCACTGCATACTTTTTCCAAATTGTACAAATTCGATACTTTTGCTTCTTCGGAGGCTATTTTTGGGAGAAAGGTTTTGCAAGCAGTGGTGCCTTCCGTTTAAGGTACCTGTCTTGTTCCCTCCCTTCATCCGAGTCCTAAAGCTTTGGTATTGGTATCCCACAAGTAAAGGATGAATCCGTGGACTGGATACACCTTGCAAGAGAAAACAGAATTTATGCTTACCTGATAAATTACTTTCTCTTGCGGTGTATCCAGTCCACGGCCCGCTCTGGCATTTAAGTCAGGTAAAATTTTTTGTTTAAACTACAGTCACCACTGCACCCTATGGTTTCTCCTTTTTCTTCCTAACCTTTGGTCGAATGACTGGGGGGTGGAGCTAGAGGGGGAGCTATATGGACAGCTCTGCTGTGTGCTCTCTTTGCCACTTCCTGTAGGGAAGGAGAATATCCCACAAGTAAAGGATGAATCCGTGTACTGGATAACACCGCAAGAGAAAGTAATTTATCAGGTAAGCATAAATTCTGTTTTTGCTCTAGATAAGGTGCCAGGCGATCATATTGATACATATTCTGCTCTAGATAATGTGCCAGGTGATGGTATTGATATATATTCTGCTCTAGATAATATGCCAGGCGATGGTATTAATATATATTCTGCTCTAGATAATGCGCCAGGTGATGGTATTGATATATATTCTGCTCTAGATAATGTGCCAGGCGATGGTATTGATATATATTCTGCTCTAGATAATGCGCCAGGCGATGGTATTGATATATATTCTGCTCTAGATAATGTGCCAGGCGATGGTATTGATATATATTCTGCTCTAGATAATGTGCCAGGCGATGGTATTGATATATATTCTGCTCTAGATAATGTGCCAGGCGATGGTATTGATATATATTCTGCTCTAGATAATATGCCAGGCGATGGTATTAATATATATTCTGCTCTAGATAATGTGCCAGGTGATGGTATTGATATATATTCTGCTCTAGATAATGTGCCAGGTGATGGTATTGATATATATTCTGCTCTAGATAATATGCCAGGCGATGGTATTAATATATATTCTGCTCTAGATAATGTGCCAGGTGATGGTATTGATACATATTCTGCTCTAGATAATGTGCCAGGCGATGGTATTGATATATATTCTGCTCTAGATAATGTGCCAGGCGATGGTATTGATATATATTCTGCTCTAGATAATGCGCCAGGCGATGGTATTGATATATATTCTGCTCTAGATAATGTGCCAGGCGATGGTATTGATACATATTCTGCTCTAGATAATGTGCCAGGCGATGGTATTGATACATATTCTGCTCTAGATAATGTGCCAGGCGATGGTATTGATATATATTCTGCTCTAGATAATGTGCCAGGCGATGGTATTGATATATATTCTGCTCTAGATAATGTGCCAGGCGATGGTATTGATATATATTCTGCTCTAGATAATGTGCCAGGCGATGGTATTGATATATATTCTGCTCTAGATAATGCGCCAGGCGATGGTATTGATATGTACTGCTCTTACTAACATGTGAGGTGGCAGTTTAAACATACAATATACCAATTGACATGTCAGGTGATTATTTCTGCATATGCTGCTCTAGTTAACATGCTAATAAGTATATTGGAACATTCTACCCTAGCTAACAATCAGGGCACCTACATAAAGTTGTATGGAGGTTGTGACTGATTTAAACTGTTTATATGTTTTTAACTGTGTTATGTGTTACTATTTCTGTGCTATAGGAATTGCAGTATGCCCAATATCATCCGTCTTCCATTCGCCTTGCCAAAGGTTATCACAGCTTTAACACAAAGAACAAAGTAGACCATGAAGATGCAGGGACAGCTAAACTACAGGTAAGCTGAGCATGGTAGTTTAAAGTTTAATTTCTTTCTTTTGTTTGCTGGATTGATACATTTTAATTATATCTGAAATCCCAAAAATGTATTATCTTCTAAATAACCATTCAAGACTGACAATTTGTCAATGGTTACGGACTAGTACCTCTCTATGTTCAGATGGCTATCCCGGGACGACTAATATGATAAAAAAAAAAATAGTTTTTTCCTATATTTAAAATAAAATCCACATAATCTTTAGACTAAAACTTTACATTTACACAACTGTTTGTCCAATTTTTAATCAGCAGAACACATAAAATCCACATACTAAGTGTTACAAATATAAACTTCAGGCTAAAACTTTACATTAACACAACTATTTGTCCAATTTTTAAGCAGCAGAACATATTTTAGAATTGAGCAGAACAAAACCACAAAACTGTTTGAAAAGAGGTAGAACTAGAAAGAGGTAGACTATCACGGTTTATAATATTCCGTTCTATAATGTACTGCAAGCCAGTTGCAAGTAATTCCGTACTACATATGCCGGTCGCCTACCTAAACATGTTTTTAAATCTGTTATGAAGAAAGGCATTTGATAATAGTTAAAATGTAACAGTTCTAAACATGCTTCAGAGATTAAGAATTCAAAAAAGAGGATATTTTTCTACAGTAATAGAAAATGCTCTCAGGGATGTTGAGCCAATGGACTGGGTGGATCTTTTGATGGAACAGCAGAAAAAAATAGTAAAGATTGTAGAATATGGAGTTATAAGAGTTGATTCATTCAGTATTCACAAAGTTGCAGGATAGTCAAAAGATGTCTCTCCATTCTTTATTGTGAAAAATAATTGGAGCAGGGATTTAGTAGGGGTTGCCATTTTGTGCATTCTAAGAATTAAAGATTGGGTAATTTCCGCCAAGTTTTTTCGAGAGATCCCACTCCATCTAGGACTTGGCTCAGGTTAAATGGCAATATGCATTACCATGCTTTTGAATTAATTCATGCGAGAAATACTTTTGTTTCACAATTTACAGGTGATAATTTTGAGATTATGAATTATATTAAATGTACAAGTAAAGCTGTCATCAACTTGATTTAGTGCCCAACATGTAAGGGTCAGTATGTTCGATATGATCACCAGAGACATAAGAACCCGCATTTGTCAACATCTTTCATTTATCACCAACAATCCCTCTTCTGCCTTGTTGCATTTTTTTAAATAAAAACAGATTTCTGATACTTTTCTTTCATAAAGTTAGTGAGAGTCCACAAACCATTACTCCTGGGAATTATACTCCTGACCACTAGGAGGAGGCAAAGATTACCAAAACTATAAGAGCCCTTAAAAACACTCCCACCTTTTCATATGCCAGTTTCCTGTGTTGCTGCATCCTCTACTCTTTAGTGTGATTAGCTTATCTGAGCAGTTTTCTGATTAATCTGCTGGTATAGAGTTTTGGAATCAGTTAAGGTCAGCTAATGCTTACATTTGTAATGCTGTTGTTGACATTATTAAGATTAATGCTAAAATTATAATATTAGCAGTCCTGGCCATGAGGGAGCTGCGGCCACAACCGCCTAGCAACCAGAAGGTTGAGAGTTTTAATTCAGCTAAGGTTGATGATTTCTCAGTCTATGTTTTGTCACTTCTTTTTCAGGGAATAATTTTGTTTGGGCCTGGTCTGGATACTGTTTTCCTACTGTGACAGATAAAGGAGCTTTCTTTCATGTAATTGGCAAGAGTCCATGAGCTAGTGACATATGGGATATACAATCCTACCAGGAGGGGCAAAGTTCCCCAAACCTCAAAATGCCTATAAATACACCCTTCACCACACCCACAATTCAGTTTTACAAACTTTGCCTCCTATGGAGGTGGTGAAGTAAATTTGTGCTAAGATTTCTACGTTGATATGCGCTTCTCAGCATTGTTGAAGCCCGATTCCTCTCAGAGTACAGCGAATGTCAGAGGGACGTGAAGGGAGTATCACTTATTGAATTTGATGATTTCCCTAACGGGGGTCTATTTCATAGGTTCTCTGTTATCGGTCGTAGAGATTCATCTCCTACCTCCCTTTTCAGATCGACGATATACTCTCAATTTACCATTACCTCTACTAATAACTGTTTTAGTACTGGTTTGGCTATCTGCTATATGTGGATGGGTGTCTTTTGGTAAGTATGTTTTCATTACTTAAGACACTCTCAACTATGGTTTGGCACTTTATGCATTTATATAAAATTCTAAATATATGTATTGTACTTATATTTGTCATGAGTCAGGTTCATGTATTTCCTTCTGCAGACTGTCAGTTTCATATTTGGGGAATGTAAACATTTTTAAGAAATTTATTTCTTACCTGGGGTTTAGTCTTTTTTCAATTGACTACTTCTTACAATTGCGGGTATTAGGCCCGCGGGTGCGTCAAATGCTAAACTTTATTGCGTCATTTTTGGCACGAAAATTGTTGTTAGATCCATGTCTTTAGTTGTATTAGCTAGAAGAGCTTTGTGGCTCAAGTCTTGGAATGCTGATATCACATCTAAATCTAGATTACTATCTCTTTCTTTCCAAGGTAATAATTTATTTGGTTCTCAGTTGGATTCTATTATTTCAGCTATCACTGGGGGAAAAGGAGTTTTTTTGCCTCAGGATAAGAAACCTAAGGGTAAATCTAAGGCTTCTAACCGTTTTCGTTCCTTTCGTCAGAATAAGGAACAAAAACTCAATCCTCCCCCCAAGGAATCTGCTTCCAATTTGAAGCCTTCCTCAAATTGGAATAAATCCAAGCCATTTAGGAAACCAAAGTCAGCCCCTAAGTCTGCATGAAGGTGCGGCCCTCATTCCAGCTCAGCTGGTAGGGGGCAGATTAAGGTTTTTCAAGGATTTTTGGATAAAATCTGTCCAAAATCATTGGATTCAGAGCATTGTCTCTCAAGGTATCGAATAGGATTCAGAGTAAGACCTCCTGTGAGGAGATTTTTTCTCTCGCGCATCCCTGTAAATCCAGTAAAAGCTCAGGCTTTTCTGAAGTGTGTTTCAGACCTGGAGTCTTCAGGGGTAATCATGCCAGTTCCTCTTCAGGAACCAGGTCTGGGGTTTTATTAAAACCTATTCATTGTACCAAAGAAAGAAAATCTATTCAGACCAGTTCTGGATCTAAAAATTTTGAATCGTTATGTAAGAGTATCAACTTTCAAGATGGTGACTATAAGGACTATTCTGCCTTTTGTTCAGCAAGGACATTATCTGTCCACAATAGACTTGCAGGATGCATACCTTCATATTCCGATTCATCCAGAACACTATCAGTTTCTGAGATTCTCTTTTCTAGACAAGCATTACCAATTTGTTGCTC
This sequence comes from Bombina bombina, assembly GCF_027579735.1. NCBI lineage: Eukaryota > Metazoa > Chordata > Amphibia > Anura > Bombinatoridae > Bombina > Bombina bombina. Next base: position 1,452,150,124 of record NC_069499.1, on the reverse strand, counting down.
TTCCATTTGGCCTAGCAACAGCTCCAAGAATCTTTTCAAAGGTTCTGGGTGCCCTACTATCTGTAATCAGAGTACAGGGTATTGCAGTGTTTCCTTATTTGGACGATATCTTGGTACTAGCTCAGTCTTTACGTACTGCAGAATCTCACACGAATCAACTAGTGTTGTTTCTTCGGAAACATGGTTGGAGGATCAATTTACCAAAAAGTTTTTTGATTCCTCAGACAAGGGTCACCTTTTTAGGCTTCCAGATAGATTCAGTGTCCATGACTCTGTCTCTAACCGACAAGAGACGTTTAAAATTGGTCGCAGCATGCCGGCACCTTCAGTCTCAGTCATTCCCTTCAGTGGCTATGTGCATGGAAGTTTTAGGTCTCATGACTGCAGCATCGGACGCGATCCCCTTTGCTCGTTTTCACATGAGACCTCTACAGCTTTGTATGCTGAATCAATGGTGCAGGTATTATACAAAGATATCACAATTAATATCCTTGAATCCCAATGTACGACACTCTCTGACATGGTGGATAGATCACCATCGTTTGGTTCAAGGGGCTTCTTTTGTTCGGCCAACCTGGACTGTGATCTCAACAGATGCAAGTCTTTCAGGTTGGGGAGCTGTTTGGGAATCTCTGACAGCACAAGGGGTTTGGAAATCTCAAGAGGCGAGATTACCAATAAATATTTTAGAACTCCGTGCAATTCTCAGGGCTCTTCAGTTCTGGCCTCTGCTAAAGAGAGAACCGTTCATTTGTTTTCAGACAGACAATATCACAACTGTGGCTTATGTCAATTATCAGGGTGGGACTCACAGTCCCCAAGCTATGAAAGAAGTATCTTGGATACTTTCTTGGGCGGAATGCAGCTCCTGTCTAATCTCTGCGGTGCATATCCCAGGTGTAGACAATTGGGAGGCGGATTATCTCAGCCACCAGACTTTACATCCAGGGGAGTGGTCTCTCCATCCAGATGTGTTTTCTCAGATTGTTCAGATGTGGGGTCTTCCAGAGATAGATCTCATGGCCTCTCATCTAAACAAGAAACTTCCCAGATACCTGTCCAGGTCCAGGGATGTTCAGGCGGAAGCAGTGGATGCGCTGACACTTCCTTGGTGTTATCATCCTGCTTACATCTTCCTGCCTCTAGTTCTCCTTCCAAGAGTGATATCCAAGATCATCATGGAACAGTCTTTTGTGTTGCTGGTGGCTCCAGCATGGCCACACAGGTTTTGGATCTGGTTCGGATGTCTAGTTGCCCGCCTTGGCCACTTCCGTTACGGCCGGACCTACTATCTCGAGGTCCGTTTTTCCATCAGGATCTCAAATCATTAAATTTGAAGGTATGGAAATTGAACGCTTAGTTCTAAGTCATAGAGGTTTCTCTGAACCAGTGATTAATACTATGTTACAAGCTCGTAAATCTGTCTCTAGAAAGATTTATTATAGAGTTTGGAAGACTTACATTTCATGGTGTTCTTCTCATAAATTCTCCTGGCATTCTTTTAGAATTCCTAGAATTTTACAGTTTCTTCAGGATGGTTTGGATAAGGGTTTGTCTGCAAGTTCCTTGAAAGGACAAATCTCCGCTCTTTCTGTTTTATTTCACAGAAAGATTGCTATACTTGTGATGTCAGCGGCTTGTGATGTCACGCCACTGTGTGAGTTGACTTCACTGGTGTTCTCACCATGTGACATAGTGGAGGGAGCCTCAGCCTGGAAGCGGCTGCGTCGCAGCGCAGCGTCAGTGAGTAGTACAGTAACTTGTAAGTTGAAGCTCAAGCAGGCCATGTGGGGTCACATGTGGACAGTACACTGGACAGTGGGAGCAGCAGGACCAGGGAGTCAGACGGAACTGAATAGACGGGGGGACCAGCGGCAACTTGGGCAGCAGCAGGCAGAAAAAGCAGAGCAGAGGCAGGCAGCAGGCACATCATTCGGTTCAAGTCTGAAGATTCATTCACAATCAACAAAGGCTTTTGTTTGAGCTCAGGTGAGAGCAATTGTTGGATTTCTCTATTACATGCTTGCAATTACCATTCTTTGTGCAGCAGCAAGCTGTGAGTCTCCCGTGTAGATGTGATTTAAAAATAATTTGACTGCGTGTAGCTCTGCCCTGTGATAATCCATATGGAGGTGTGGGGCCAGGGGTATGCAAGATGCTGCATAACAAGGCTTTGTTCATTAGTCCAGTCATTTGTGTTAGATCATGTCCTGCTTCGTTTGGCATTTAGGGGTGCATAAAGGACTCATGTATGTAGTATATATTTTTATAATAATTATTGTTGTGAACAGTGAATGTGATACAAGTTAGTGACTGTCTGTGTGAAGTCCAGTAGAAGACATACTGACCATGTTGTCAAAATATGGCAGACTGTTTTATTAAAGCATGGCATCTACACTTCATGCAGATATTCATTATGGTGGAGAATGGAGATATATTTATTCATAGTGTTTTTTCTTGGAGATTATCTAGAGAATTTAGCCCAACACCTGCTTTTGCAAAAATGCGCCAAGTAAAAACACTATGAATAATTATATCTCCACCATAATGAATATATTCATAGTGTTTTTACTTGGAGCATTTTTGCAAAAGCAGGTGTTGGGCTAAATTCTCTAGATTATCTAGAGAATTTAGCCCAACACCTTGGCAGTTATCCTGTCTGAAGTCTTGTTGGTGTGTGAGTGTGCGTGTGTGACTGTGTGAGCGTGTGAGTATGTATGGGCTCATTTTCACATTTGGGGGTGCATAAAGTACTCATGTATGTAGTATATATTTTTTTTTTAATAATTATTGTTGTGAACAGTGAATGTGATACAAGTTAGTGACTGTTGGTGTGAAGTCCAGTAGAAGACATACTGACCGTGTTGTCAAAATATGGCAGACTGTTTTATATAAGCATGGCATCTACACTTCATGCAGATATTCATTATGGTGGAGAATGGAGATATATTTATTCATAGTGTTTTTACTTGGAGATTATCTAGAGAATTTAGCCCAACACCTTGGCAGGTATCCTGGCTGATGTCTTGTTGGTGTGTGCATGTGAGTGTGTTTGAGTGTGTTACTGTGTGAGCGTGTGAGTATGTATGGGCTCATTGTCACAATTCCTGTCTGAGAAATATCAAGAGTTAACTGTAATAATAAAGTAAAAGCATAGCAAAAGAATAAAAATAAAGGTGTGTCACAACCCATTGATCTGATGACAATAATTGTCTCTTTATTGGCCCAAATGTGACTTTTACAGAGAGTAACTTTTAATGGATATACGTAGGGGGCTGCACCGGAGGGGGCGGGGTTAAGATGAAGGGGCGGGGTTGACTCAGGGGGGGGGGCGGGGCGGGCCGGTCTATACAAATTTCCAGGGCTGGTCTGATTTCCCAGTCCGGCCCTGACTACTTTCTTGGAAATTGTTGTTTCTTTTGGCCATCTCTTCTGCTAGAAGAGTTTCTGAGTTATCTTCTCTTTCTTGTGAGTCTCCTTTTCTGATTTTTCATCAGGATAAGGCGGTTTTGCGGACTTCTTTTAAATTTTAACCTAAGGTTGTGAATTCTAACAACATTAGTAGAGAAATTGTTGTCCCTTCCTTATGTCCTAATCCTAAAAATTCTTTGGAGAGATCCTTACATTCTTTGGATGTGGTAAGAGCTTTGAAATATTATGTGGAAGCTACTAAAGATTTCAGGAAGACTTCCAGCCTATTCGTTTTATTTTCTGGTCCTAGGAAAGGTCAGAAGGCTTCTGCTCTTTCCTTGGCTTCTTGGTTGAAACTTTTGATTCATCAAGCTTATTTGGAGTCGGGTCAGGCCCCGCCTCAGAGAATTACAGCTCATTCTACTAGATCGGTCTCCACTTCGTGGGCTTTTAAGAATGAAGCTTCAGTTGATCAGATTTGCAAAGCGCCAACTTGGTCCTCTTTGCATACATTTACTAAATTCTACCGTTTTTATGTATTTGCTTCTTCGGAAGCAGTTTTTGGTTGAAAAGTTCTTCAGGCAGCTGTTTCAGTTTGATTCTTCTGCTTTTGATTTAAGTTTTTTTCTTTCAAAAATGAAAATAAACTTATTTTTTTGGGTTGTGGATGAATTTTTTCAGCGGAATATGGCTGTTTTTATTTTTATTCCCTCCTTCTCTAGTGACTCTTGAGTGGAAGATCCACATCTTGGGTATAGATATCCCATATGTCACTAGCTCATGGACTCTTGCCAATTACATGAAAGAAAACATAATTTATGTAAGAACTTACCTGATAAATTCATTTCTTTCATATTGGCAAGAGTCCATGAGGCCCACCCTTTTTTATGGTGTTTTTTATGGTGTTATGATTTTTTGTAGAAAGCACAATTATTTCCAAATTTCCTTTGTTGATGCGTTCTACTCCTTTCTTATCACCCCACTGCTTGGCTATTCGTTAAACTGAATTGTGGGTGTGGTGAGGGGTGTATTTATAGGCATTTTGAGGTTTGGGAAACTTTGCCTCTCCTGGTAGGATTGTATATCCCATATGTCACTAGCTCATGGACTCTTGCCAATATGAAAGAAATGAATTTATCAGGTAAGTTCTTAAATAAATTATGTTTTTCTCTCTCAGGATAAGAAATCTAAGGTTGAAATCAGGACTTCTAAGCATTTTGCTTCTTTCATCAATCTAGAAACCTAAAATTCTCCTCTTTCATTTAGAAACGGGGATCTTTCTGTTTTTCATGGAAGCCATATTCAAATTGTAATAAGAATAATCAGTCTAAGAAACCTGCTTTCTCTATGAAGTCAGCATGAAGGCATGGCCTCCAGTTCATAATGTCTGGTATGAGGTAGTTGATGCCTTAGCCTTTTTCTGTTAGTCTTAGATCTGGAATCTCTGGGATTTATAGTTCCAGTTCCAAGGTTGGAGCAAGGCCAGTGTTTTTATTCCAACCTCTTAATTGTTCCCAAGAAGTAGGGGACTTAAAGGCCAGTTCTGGATTTTAAGACTTAATCAGCTTCTTTTAAGGAACTATTTTGGACTATTTTTGTTCCTGTTCTGTTTCCAAGAGTGATAGCCACGATCAAGCAGGAAGTATCAGTAATTCTGTTTGCTCCAGTTCGGACTTGCAGGACTTGGATTGTGGATCTGATGCAGTTGTTCAGATGTTCTCTGTTGCCTGTTTTTTCTGTGCTACAACCTTCTGTCTCAAGGACTGTTTTTTTATCCTTTAATTCTTCAGTTTCTTCAGGATGGTCTGGATAAGCGTTTATCTGGCAGCTATTTTTTTTTTTTTTTTACAGGAATATTTTTATCCTTCCTATCAGAAGTTTATTCCAGCTTTAGTCAGGATCAAGCCTGTGGTAAAACCTATTTCTTTCTCTTTTATTTCTGTAATGTCTGCTCTTCTCTGTGGGCTTCCTTATCTAGATAAAGTGGTTTTGAGAGCAAATTTGATTTGTTGCCTTAAGTAATTTTTTAGACAATTCTTCTCATGAGTTTGTTGTTTATTCATTTTGTCCTAATCCAAAAGATTTTATGTAAATTCTTCATAATTTGGATGTTAGGACTTTGATATGGTTTTGCAGGCTTCTTATGATTTTTAGAAGTTTGTTTCTTCTTTTTTCTGGTTCTAGAAGACAACAGCTCTTATGTTGGCTTCCTGACTGAAGTTTTTTTTCATTAAAGGCACATTCTACACCAGGATTTTTATTGTTTTAAAAGATAGATAATCCCTTTATTACCCATTCCCCAGTTTTGCATAACCAACCCAGTTATCTAATATACTTTTTAACTCTGTGATTACCTTGTATCTAAGCATCTTCTGACAGCCCCCTGACTTTTTATTTATTATCTGTTGACTTGCATTTTAGCCAATTAGTGCTATGTTGTGCTAACTCTTAAATAACTCCCCGAGCGTGAGCACAATGTTATCTATATGGCTCACATGAACTAGCACTCTTTCGACAAAGAATACCAAGAGAACAAAGCACATTTGATGATAAAAATACATTGGAAAGTTGTTAAACCCCTTAAGGAAAACAAAATGGTCACTTAATGACCAAGGACATACCCTGTACTTCCTCAGGGGTTTGAAGCGCTGGAAGTGATCGTGATTGCTTCCAGCTGCTTTTAGAGTATTGCAGTGATGCCTCGATATTGAGGCATCCTGCAATACCCTTTTTTAAGCATCCGATGCCTAGAGAGACACTCTGTGGCCCTCTCTGCATCGGCCAGCAATGGTGCTGATCGCTGGTGGGTGGGAGCCATTGCAGGGAGGTGGGTGGGTGGCCCATCACTGGGAACTTCCGGCCAGTGGCGGATCTAACTCGTGGGTGCGCGTGACCACTAAACAAGATTTGATGGTAGAGGAGGATGGGAGAGGGAGGGGGGAATAATTTTGGGAAAGGGATCTGGGAAGTGGAGGGGGTAGGGTATTAAGGGGGGGCAGCTACATTACAGAAAAAGTAGGATTTAGATACAAAAGGGCACATTTTATTGCAAAGCTATCTGCCAGTACCCAAAATGGGAGCAAATAGTGAGAGGGGGGAGGGTTAGAGAGCTGTTTGGGGGGGCTTAGGGAGGTTGGGTGGTAAGGGGGGAATCCTGCACTGCAGAAAATATATAATAAAAAAATAAAAAAAATAAACTTATTTTTATACTGGCAGACTTTCTGCCAGTACTAAAGATAGCGGTGACAATAGTGAGGTGGGAGAGGGAAGAAAGCTGTTTGAGAGGGGTCAGGGAGGGATCAGGGGGTGGGATTTGTCAGGTGGAAGGCTGATCTCTACACTAAAGCTAAAATTAACCCTACAAGCCTCCTAATTAACGCCTTCACTGCTGGGCATAATATAAGTGTGGTGCACAGCAGCATTTAGCGGCCTTCTAATTACCAAAAAGTAATGCCAAAGCCATAAATATCTACTATTTCTGAACAAAGGGAATCCATTTGTGCCATAATTGCACAAGCTGTTTGTAAATAATTTCAGTGAGAAACCTAAAGTTTGTGAAAAAGTGAACAATTTTTTTTATTTGATCGCATTTGGCAGTGAAATGGTGGCATGAAAGATACCAAAATGGGCCTAGATCAATACTTTGGGTTATCGACTAAAAATATATGCATACATGTAAAGGGTTATTCAGGGATTCCTGACAGATATCAGTGTTAAAATGTAACTTGTGCAAATTTTGGGAGAAAAAAAATGGTTTGGAAAAAGCAAAGTGCTACTTGTATTTATTGCCCTATAACTTGCAAAACAAAACAAAGAACATGTAAACATTGGGTATTTCTAAACTCAGGACAATATATAGAAACTATTTAGCATGGGTGTTTTTTGGTGGTTGTAGATGCATTACAGATTTTGGGGGTCAAAGTTAGAAAAAGTGTGTTATTTTTTCATCATATTTTATAATTTTTTTTATAGTAAATTATAAGATATGATGAAAATAATGGTATCTTTAGTAAGTCCATTTAATGGCGAGAAAAACGGTATATAATATTTGTGGGTACAGTAAATGAGTAAGAGGAAGTTCACAGCTAAACACAAACACTGCATAAATGTAAAAATAGCCCTGGTCCCAAACTGTAAGAAAATTGAAAAGTGCTGTGGTCACTAAGGGGTTAAAATTACATGTCCTATCTGATTAATTAAAGTTTAATTTTGACTAGATTGTCCCTTTAAGCTTTCTTGGAAGGTGGGTCAGTCTCCTCATTAAACATTTTGCTGCCCATTCTACTAGGTTTGCTGCTTTTTCCTGGGGGGTTTTAGAGTGAGTTTCTGGTGGCCAGATTTTTGATATTTTTGCTTTTCTGAAGAAGTCCTTCAAACAATAAATTCTGGTCATTAAAGAGGGACTTGGTTTTTAAGATATATATATATATATATATATTTAAATTATTTAGTCCCACCCTCATTATTCATGGGTCATGGACTCTAACCACCTTTATGAAAGAAAAGACAGTTTATGTTTACCTGATAAATTCATTTCTTTCATGGTGGTGAGAGTCCATGAGACCTGCACATTTTTTGTCTTAACCCTGTGACTCAAAAGGACGTAAAAATAAGTAATGCGGTAATTTGCCCATCGTACTGCATACCGGTCAAGCTTCAGGAAGTTACAGCAGCCTCAGCTGTAAAGTTACAGCTGAGAGCTGCTGTCTCTGAGCTGCAGGCATCTGTCTGCAAATGGACTCAGAGCATGATTGGTGCTCCAGTTCCATATGAAGGCAGATGTCTGATCGTTACAGATAGTGACACAGGCTGTGTCACTGTCTGTAAAAAACTTCTGTTTGTGCGGGTGGGATAGAGGGGGGACAGTGGTGGAGGGGGGAGGGATTGGGAGGAAAGGGCAGGACCCTACACTACAGAAAAATTAGTGTGGATGGGAGAGGGAGGAAAGGGACACTACACTATAGAAAACATTATGAATTTCCGTGGGGAGACCCTACATTAGTGATCAGAGGGGCGGTGGTCTGTTGGACTGCTACACTACAGAAAAATAATTTAAATAATAAATAAATAAAAAATATAAATAAATATATAAACTGGGTTAGCTACCAGTACCTAAGATGGCAGACACCATTAGGAGGGGGGGGGGGGGTTAGAGAGCTGTTTGGGGGGAATCAGGGTGGTAGGAGGGTAAAGGGGGATCCTGCAGTGCAGAAAAATATATAAAACAACTTCATACTGGCGAACTGTCTTTCAGTACTTAAGATGGTGGTCAGTGGTGTGGGTGGGGACAGAGCTGTTTGGGAGGGATCAGGAAGATGGGAGGGTAATACCTGTATTAAAATACTGTTACCCTTACCAGCTAACCAATTAACCCCATCACTGCCAGGAATTTCAGAAGTGTGGTGCACAGATGCAATTAGCGGACTTTAATTTGCTAAAAACTAATTGCAAAGCCATGCATGTTTGCTATTTCTGAACAAAGGGGACCCCAGGGAACCTTTTACAACCATTTTGTCTTATGACTGCAGTAGTTGTGTGTAAATAATTTCAGTGAGAAACCCAACTTTTGTGAAAAAGTTAAAAAACAATGTAAATGATCGCATTTGGCGGCGAAACAGTGGCATGAAATATACCAAAATGGACCTAGATCAATATTTTGGCTTATCTACTATATATACACAGTAGTAGATATATAGTAATATATATATATATATTAAACTAAATATATAGTTTTGATAGGTAAATAAAAAAAAGGAACTATTTCTGTTTGAGTGATAGCAAAAAAAACTACAAATTCTTCTGTGCAAGTTTTTCTTTGAAATTCTTGGTAATAAAGGGGTTAATTGTATTTTATTCTGGTGGCAGTTTAAGTATGCACCTCTTTTTTCCCTGTTTGTTTGTTTTTTTGCTTTTATCCTTTCCAACCTTTTCTTCTGTTTCTTGCTTGGCTTTATGTCAGACTGGTTTACCAGTGAGGTGGGAGGGTTTTTAAGGGCTCTTAGAGTTTTGGGAATTTTTGCCTCCTCCTAGTGGCCAGGAATATAATTCCCAGGAGTAATAGCTCGTAGACTCTTACCACCTTGAAAGAAATTAAATTATCAAGTAAGCATTAATTATATTTCTTTCCCAAGATATGGTGAGTCCACGACGTCATCAATTTTTGTGGGCGACGCCGGTTTTGAAGGAGTTTTGGTATCACATATACGGCGCCGCATATAAATGCGGTGCGTATATTTCACCCGTCAGCTGCAATTTTTACTCCCATAAACCTAATAAATGTATTAACCCCTATTCCGCCAATAACCCACATTGCAATAAACCTAATAAATGTATTAACCCCAATCCACTATTAACCCACATTGAAATAAACCTAATAAATGTATTAACCCCTAATTTGCCGTTAACCCACATAATTTAGGGCAATGCCCTAATCTAAAAAAAACAAACCCCCCCAAAAAAAAACAACCTAAGTCTAACCCCCAAATAGGTACTCACCGTTCCTGAAGTCAGGCGGAGAAGGTCCTGTTTCAGGCGATGAAGTCTTCTTCCAAGCGGCCGACATCTTCCAAGTGGGGACCTCTTCCTTCTTCATCCAGGACCAAGCCGGAACGGAGCGGAGATGAGCGTGGAGCAGGACCGGCGACCACGGGGCCATGGAGCGCGGAGAATCCTCTTTGTACGATTGCCGCAGTACACCAATGCAAGAGGCGCCATATTTAAACTCGTACCTTGAATTCACTATTCAGTATACGGTGGCGATCGTACGAAGAGGATCCTCCACGCTCCATGACTCTGCGGTCGCCGGTCCTGCTCCACGCTCATCTCCACTCTGGCTTGGTCCTGGATGAAGAAGGAAGAGGTCTCCGCTTGGAAGAAGACTTCACCGCCTGAAACAGGACCTTCTCTGCCTGACTTCAGGAATGGTGAGTACCTATTTGGGGGTTAGACTTAGGCTTTTTTTTTATTTTTGGGGGGTTTGTTTTTTTTAGATTAGGGATTTATTGTGCACTGTGCTGAATGCCCTTTTAATGGCAGTAAAAGAACTGAATGCCCTTTTATTGGCAGTAAAAGAGCTGAATGCCCTTTTAAGGGCAATGTCCATACAAATGCCCCTTTAGTAGGAATGGGTAGTTTAGGATTTTTTAGTGTTAGGTTTTTTATTTTGGGGGGTTTGGCGGGGGTTACTGTTAGAGGGGGGACTTAGTATTTTTTAAGGTAAAAGAGCTGTTTATCTTGGGGCAATGCCCTACAAAAAGCCCTAAGAGCTATTGGTAGTTTAGTATTAGATTAGGGGGTGTTTTTATTTTGGGGGGGGCTTTTTTTTTTTTCTTTTTTCATAGTTCATTTTTTATTGAGGTTTTTGTACATTGACAGAGAAAATAAGCATACAAGGTATTGTCAGGTTAGAACAGTACAATGAATGGACAATTAAACAATGCCTTACTTCAGGAATAACTATATAGGAATATTAACTTGTAAGCTAAGTATATAAAATGAGACATGTTTAGTAACAGCGAACAGCCAGATGTCAATAGTAGGATAAAACAAACAGAGCTGCTTTAAGTTAAAGGAGGGAGGGGACTGGGGGGGGGAGCATTTTATTTTAATTTATTAAATATTCTTTTATTGTGGCGTTTAGAGAGTACAACATAATGTAAATGCTCATTCACAGTAATAATAAGGTTACATGATATAAAGTGTTTCGCAAGAGGACAGTGTAAGTGACAATATAATAAGTAAAACGTGGTGCTGTAAATTACTTGAAGAAATATACATAAGAAACATAACAAACTCAGCCTCTCAACTAGCTGTAAAACATACATGACCAACATTAAATATAGAAACTTGATCTAGTTAGCTTGAAAATAGTATATATATTTTAAGACACACTTGACTATGGAGATGAAGAACATACAAAAGTGATACCTTTTTTCTTCTGTTAAGTGTGATCAGTCCACGGGTCATCATTACTTCTGGGATATTAACTGCTCCCCTACAGGAAGTGCAAGAGGATTCACCCAGCAGAGCTGCATATAGCTCCTCCCCTCTACGTCACTCCCAGTCATTCTCTTGCACCCAGCAACTAGATAGGTCGTGTGAGAGGACTATGGTGATTATACTTAGTTTTATATCTTCAATCAAAAGTTTGTTATTTTAAAATAGCACCGGAGTGTGTTATTACCTCTCTGGCAGAGTTTGAGGAAGAATCTACCAGAGTTTTGCTATGATTTTAGCCGGAGTAGTTAAGATCATATTGCTGTTCTCGGCCATCTGAGGAGTGAGGTAAACTTCAGATCAGGGGACAGCGGGCAGATGAATCTGCATAGAGGTATGTAGCATTTTTTATTTTCTGACAATGGAATTGATGAGAAAATCCTGCCATACCGATATAATGTCATGTATGTATACTTTACACTTCAGTATTCTGGGAGAATGGTACTTCACTAGAATTACACTGTAAGAAAGACATAAAGCTGTTTAATAACTAGAGATTATGTTTAACGTTTTTGCTGGAATGTAAAATCGTTTTCATTTGCTGAGGTACTGAGTGAATAAATGTTTGGGCACCATTTTTCCACTTGGCAGTTGCTTAAATCATTTTTTTCTGTCAGTTTCTGTTCTCCCTCACTGCTGTGTGTGTGGGGGAGGGGCGCTTTTACTATGCATCAAATATTTCAGTCAGCAACTCATTGTATTCCCTGCATGATCTGGTTCATCTCTACAGAGCTCAGGGGTCTTCAAAACTTATTTTGAGGGAGGTAATTTCTCTCAGCAGAGCTGTGAGAATTATAGTTTGACTGAAATAAAAACTTTTATTCTGTAATTTGTTTCCTGCTTTCAGAAATTGTTATCTTTGCTAATGGGATTAAACCTTTGCTAAAGTTGTGTTGTTTACAAGGATTGAGGCTATAACTGTTTCAATTTATTAATTTTTAACTGTCATAGATCTTCTGTGCTTCTTAAAGGCACAGTACGTTTTAATATTATTCTATTTGAATTGTATTTCCAAGTTGCAAGTTTATTTGCTAGTGTGTTAAACATGTCTGATTCAGAAGATGATACCTTTGTCATTTGTTGCAATGCCAAAGTGGAGCCCAATAGAAATTTATGTACTAACTGTATTGATGCTACTTTAAATAAAAATCAATCTGTACAAATTGAACAAATTTCACCAAACAACGAGGGGAGAGTTATGCCGACTAACTCGCCTCACGTGTCAGTACCTACATCTCCCGCTCAGAGGGAGGTGCGTGATATTGTAGCGCCGAGTACAGCTGGGCGGCCATTACAAATCACATTACAGGATATGGCTACTGTTATGACTGAAGTTTTGGCTAAATTACCAGAACTAAAAGGTAAGCGTGATCACTCTGGGGTGAGAACAGAGTGCGCTGATAATATTAGGGCCATGTCAGACACTGAGTCACAGGTGGCAGAACATGAGGACGGAGAACTTCATTCTGTGGGTGACGGTTCTGATCCAAACAGACTGGATTCAGATATTTCAAATTTTAAATTTAAACTGGAAAACCTCCGTGTATTACTAGGGGAGGTGTTAGCGGCTCTGAATGATTGTAACACAGTTGCAATACCAGAGAAAATGTGTAGGTTGGATAAATATTTTGCGGTACCGACGAGTACTGAGGTTTTTCCTATACCTAAGAGACTTACTGAAATTGTTACTAAGGAGTGGGATAGACCCGGTGTGCCGTTCTCACCCCCTCCGATATTTAGAAAAATGTTTCCAATAGACGCCACCACAAGGGACTTATGGCAAACGGTCCCTAAGGTGGAGGGAGCAGTTTCTACCTTAGCTAAGCGTACCACTATCCCGGTGGAGGATAGCTGTGCTTTTTCAGATCCAATGGATAAAAAGTTAGAGGGTTACCTTAAGAAAATGTTTGTTCAACAAGGTTTTATATTGCAACCCCTTGCATGCATTGCGCCGATCACGGCTGCAGCGGCATTCTGGATTGAGTCTCTGGAAGAGAACATTGGTTCAGCTACTCTGGACGACATTACGGACAGGCTTAGAGTCCTTAAACTAGCTAATTCATTCATTTCGGAGGCCGTAGTACATCTTACTAAACTTACGGCGAAGAATTCAGGATTCGCCATTCAGGCACGCAGGGCGCTGTGGCTAAAATCCTGGTCAGCTGATGTTACTTCTAAGTCTAAATTGCTTAATATACCTTTCAAAGGGCAGACCTTATTCGGGCCCGGGTTGAAAGAGATTATCGCTGACATTTCAGGAGGTAAAGGCCATGCCCTGCCTCAGGACAAAGCCAAAGCCAAGACTAGACAGTCTAGTTTTCGTTCCTTTCGTAATTTCAAAGCAGGAGCAGCATCAACTTCCTCTGCACCAAAACAGGAAGGAGCTGTTGCTCGCTACAGACAAGGCTGGAAACCTAACCAGTCCTGGAACAAGGGCAAGCAGACTAGGAAACCTGCTGCTGCCCCCAAAACAGCATGAATTGAGGGCCCCCGATCCGGGATCGGATCTAGTGGGGGGCAGACTTTCTCTCTTCGCCCAGGCTTGGGCAAGAGATGTTCAGGATCCCTGGGCGCTAGAGATAATATCTCAGGGATACCTTCTGGACTTCAAATACTCTCCTCCAAGAGAGAGATTTCATCTGTCAAGATTGTCAACAATCCAGACAAAGAAAGAGGCTTTTCTACGCTGCGTACAAGAGCTCTTGTTAATGGGAGTAATCCATCCAGTTCCACGATCGGAACAGGGACAGGGGTTTTACTCAAATCTGTTTGTGGTTCCCAAAAAAGAGGGAACTTTCAGACCAATCCTGGACTTAAAGATCCTAAACAAATTCCTAAGAGTTCCATCGTTCAAGATGGAGACTATTCGGACAATTTTACCTATGATCCAAGAGGGTCAGTACATGACCACTGTAGATTTAAAAGATGCTTACCTGCACATACCGATTCACAAAGATCATTACCGGTACCTAAGGTTTGCCTTCCTAGACAGGCATTACCAGTTTGTGGCTCTTCCATTCGGATTGGCTACAGCGCCAAGAATCTTCACAAAGGTTCTGGGTGCTCTTCTGGCGGTACTAAGACCGCGGGGAATCTCGGTAGCTCCATACCTAGACGACATTCTGATACAAGCTTCAAGCTTTCAAACTGCCAAATCTCATACAGAGTTAGTGCTGGCATTTCTAAGGTCACATGGATGGAGGGTGAACGAAAAGAAAAGTTCACTCGTTCCACTCACAAGAGTTCCCTTCCTGGGGACTCTTATAGATTCTGTAGAAATGAAGATTTACCTGACAGAGGACAGGCTATCAAGACTTCAAAGTGCTTGCCGCACTCTTCATTCCATTCAACACCCGTCAGTGGCTCAATGTATGGAGGTAATCGGCTTAATGGTAGCGGCAATGGACATAGTACCCTTTGCACGCTTACACCTCAGACCACTGCAACTGTGCATGCTAGGTCAGTGGAATGGGGATTACTCAGACTTATCCCCTTCTCTGAATCTGGATCAAGAGACCAGAAATTCTCTTCTATGGTGGCTTTCTCGGCCACACCTGTCCAGGGGGATGCCATTCAGCAGACCAGACTGGACAATTGTAACAACAGACGCCAGCCTTCTAGGTTGGGGTGCCGTCTGGAATTCCCTGAAGGCTCAGGGACTATGGAGTCAGGAGGAGAGTCTCCTGCCAATAAACATTCTGGAATTGAGAGCAGTTCTCAATGCCCTCCTGGCTTGGCCCCAGTTGACAACTCGGGGGTTCATCAGGTTTCAGTCGGACAACATCACGACTGTAGCTTACATCAACCATCAGGGAGGGACAAGAAGCTCCCTAGCTATGATGGAAGTATCAAAGATAATTCGCTGGGCAGAGTCTCACTCTTGCCACCTGTCAGCAATCCACATCCCGGGAGTGGAGAACTGGGAGGCGGATTTCTTAAGTCGTCAGACTTTTCATCCGGGGGAGTGGGAACTTCATCCGGAGGTCTTTGCCCAAATACTTCGACGTTGGGGCAAACCAGAGATAGATCTCATGGCGTCTCGACAGAACGCCAAGCTTCCTCGTTACGGGTCCAGATCCAGGGATCCAGGAGCAGTCCTGATAGATGCTCTGACAGCACCTTGGGACTTCAGGATGGCTTACGTGTTTCCACCCTTCCCGTTGCTTCCTCGATTGATAGCCAGAATCAAACAAGAGAGAGCATCAGTGATTCTAATAGCACCTGCGTGGCCACGCAGGACTTGGTATGCAGACCTGGTGGACATGTCATCCTGTCCGCCTTGGTCTCTACCTCTGAAACAGGACCTTCTGATACAGGGTCCCTTCAAACATCAAAATCTAACTTCTCTGAAGCTGACTGCTTGGAAATTGAACGCTTAATTTTATCAAGACGTGGGTTTTCTGAGTCAGTTATTAGTACCTTAATACAGACTAGGAAACCTGTTACCAGAAAGATTTACCATAAGATATGGCGTAAATACCTACATTGGTGTGAATCCAAAGGTTACTCTTGGAGTAAGGTTAGGATTCCTAGGATATTGTCTTTTCTACAAGAAGGTTTAGAAAAGGGTTTATCTGCTAGTTCATTAAAGGGACAGATCTCAGCTCTGTCCATTCTGTTACACAAACGTCTGTCAGAAGTTCCTGACGTCCAGGCTTTTTGTCAGGCTTTGGCCAGGATTAAGCCTGTGTTTAAAACTGTTGCTCCACCATGGAGTTTAAACCTTGTTCTTAATGTTTTACAGGGCGTTCCGTTTGAACCCCTTCATTCCATTGATATAAAGTTGTTATCTTGGGAAGTTCTATTTTTAATGGCTATTTCCTCGGCTCGAAGAGTCTCTGAATTATCAGCCTTACATTGTGATTCTCCTTATTTGATTTTTCATTCGGATAAGGTAGTCCTGCGTACTAAACCTGGGTTCTTACCTAAGGTAGTTACTAACAGGAATATCAATCAAGAGATTGTTGTTCCTTCTTTATGCCCAAATCCTTCTTCAAAGAAGGAACGTCTACTGCACAACCTGGATGTAGTCCGGGCTCTAAAATTTTACTTGCAGGCAACTAAGGAATTCCGACAAACGTATTCTCTGTTTGTCATTTACTCTGGGCAGAGGAGAGGTCAAAAAGCTTCCGCTACCTCTCTTTCTTTTTGGCTTCGTAGCATAATTCGTTTAGCTTATGAGACTGCTGGACAGCAGCCCCCTGAAAGAATTACAGCTCATTCTACTAGAGCTGTGGCTTCCACTTGGGCCTTCAAGAATGAGGCCTCTGTTGAACAGATTTGCAAGGCTGCAACTTGGTCTTCGCTTCATACTTTTTCCAAATTTTACAAATTTGACACCTTTGCTTCATCGGAGGCTATTTTTGGGAGAAAGGTTCTTCAGGCAGTGGTTCCTTCTGTATAAAGAGTCTGCCTATCCCTCCCGTCATCCGTGTACTTTTGCTTTGGTATTGGTATCCCAGAAGTAATGATGACCCGTGGACTGATCACACTTAACAGAAGAAAACATAATTTATGCTTACCTGATAAATTCCTTTCTTCTGTAGTGTGATCAGTCCACGGCCCGCCCTGTTTTTAAGGCAGGTAAATATTTTTTAATTTATACTCCAGTCACCACTTCACCCTTGGCTTTTCCTTTCTCGTTGGTCCTTGGTCGAATGACTGGGAGTGACGTAGAGGGGAGGAGCTATATGCAGCTCTGCTGGGTGAATCCTCTTGCACTTCCTGTAGGGGAGCAGTTAATATCCCAGAAGTAATGATGACCCGTGGACTGATCACACTACAGAAGAAAGGAATTTATCAGGTAAGCATAAATTATGTTTTTGTAAATATTTAGTAGCTAAGAGCGAGAGAATTATGGATTTACATGCGTATCAGAGTTCTAATAATAATAATAATGTTATATTGACAAAAGTAACACTGGGTTATATATTTCCGTTACTACGTTTACAGTCAAGATCAATGGTATAGCTAAGGTGTGGGTTTTGCTTAAATTGTAATAGAATAGGTAATTACAGATAGCTTAGATCACCACAATCAACTTTGTAATACAAGAAAACAGTTTGTGTGTTGAACTATAGCTGAACTATATGTATAGGTAAATTAAAGGGACATTAAACCCAAAAATTTTCTTTCATGATTCAGATAGAAAATACAATTTTAAACAACATTCCAATTAACTTCTATTATCTAATTTGCTTCATTCTTTAGATATATTTTGTTAAAGAAATAACAGTGCACATGGGTAAACCAATCACATGAGGCATCTATGTGCAGCCAACCAATCAGAAGCTACTGAGCTTATCTAAATATGCTTTTCAGGAAAGAATATCAAGATAATGAAGCAAATTAGATAATAGAAGTAAATTAGAAAGTTGTTTAAAATGGTATTCTCCATCTGAATCACGAAAGAAAAAATGTGGGTTTAATGTCCCTTTAACTGAGGGATCATTCTAAAAAAAGGGGGTATAGTGGAAGTTGTTTTAGGTCCCTTAGGAAAGAACAGAGCAGTTTAGGCAATATTTCTAAGTGACCAGAAGGAAAAGAGGTGATTCTATAATTATATTTCTTTCATGTAATTAGCAAGAGTCCATGAGCTAGTGACGTATGGGATATACATTCCTACCAGGAGGGGCAAAGTTTCCCAAACCTTAAAATGCCTATAAATACACCCCTCACCACACCCACAATTCAGTTTTACAAACTTTGCCTCCGATGGAGGTGGTGAAGTAAGTTTGTGCTAGATTCTACGTTGATATGCGCTCCGCAGCAAGTTGGAGCCCGGTTTTCCTCTCAGCGTGCAGTGAATGTCAGAAGGATGTGAGGAGAGTATTGCCTATTTGAATGCAGTGATCTCCTTCTAAGGGGTCTATTTCATAGGTTCTCTGTTATCGGTCGTAGAGATTCATCTCTTACCTCCCTTTTCAGATCGACGATATACTCTTATATATACCATTACCTCTGCTGATTCTCGTTTCAGTACTGGTTTGGCTATCTGCTATATGTAGATGAGTGTCCTGGGGTAAGTAAGTCTTATTTTCTGTGACACTCCTAGCTATGGTTGGGCACTTTGTTTATAAAGTTCTAAATATATGTATTCAAACATTTATTTGCCTTGACTCAGAATGTTCAACTTTCCTTATTTTTCAGACAGTCAGTTTCATATTTGGGATAATGCATTTTAATTTAACATTTTTTACCTTAAAATTTGACTTTTTCCCTGTGGGCTGTTAGGCTCGCGGGGGCTGAAAATGCTTCATTTTATTGCGTCATTCTTGGCGCGGACTTTTTTGGCGCAAAAATTCTATTTCCGTTTCCGGCGTCATACGTGTCGCCGGAAGTTGCGTCATTCTTTGACGTTATTTTGCGCCAAAAGTGTCGGCGTTCCGGATGTGGCGTCATTTTTGGCGCCAAAAAGCATTTAGGCGCCAAATAATGTGGGCGTCTTATTTGGCGCGAAAAAATATGGGCGTCACTTTTGTCTCCACATTATTTAAGTCTCATTTTTTATTGCTTCTGGTTGCTAGAAGCTTGTTCTTTGGCATTTTTTCCCATTCCTGAAACTGTCATTTAAGGAATTTGATCAATTTTACTTTATATGTTGTTTTTTTCTTTTACATATTGCAAGATGTTCCACGTTGCAACTGAGTCAGAAGATACTTCAGGAAAATCACTGCACAATGCTGGAGCTACCAAGCTAAGTGTATCTGCTATAAACTTTTGGTATCTGTTTCTCCAGCTGTTATTTGTATTGCATGTCATGTCAAACTTATTAATGCAGATAAAATTTCCTTTAGTACTGTTACATTACCTGTTGCTGTTCCGTCAACATCTAATTTTCAGAGTGTTCCTGATAACATAAAAGATTTTATTTTTTAAATCCATTAAGAAGGCTATGTCTGTTATTTTTCCTTCTAGTATACATAAAAGTCTTTTAAAACTTCTCTTTTTTTCAGATGAATTTTTAAATGAACATCATCATTCTGATACTGATAATGGTTCTTCTGGTTCTGAGGTTTCTGTCTCAGAGGTTGATGCTGATAAATCTTTGTATTTGTTCAAGATGGAATTTATTCGTTCTTTACTTAAAGAAGTGTTATTTGCATTAGAAATAGAGGATTCTGGTCCTCTTGATACTAAATGTAAACGTTTAAATAAGGTTTTTAAATCTCCTGTAGTTATTCCAGAAGTGTTTTATCTCCCTGATGCTATTTCTGAAGTAATTTCCAGGGAATGGAATAATTTGGGTAATTTATTTACTCCTTCTAGACGTTTAAGCAAATTATATCCTGTGCCATCTGACAGATTAGAGTTTTTTGGGACAAAAATCCCTAAGGTTATGGGGCTGTCTCTACTCCTGCTAATGTACTACTATTCCTACGGCAGATAGTACTTCATTTAAGGATCCTTTAGATAGGAAAATTGATTCCTTTCTAAGAAAAGCTTACTTATGTTCAGGTAATCTTCTTAGACCTGCTATATTTTTAGCGGATGTTGCTGCAGCTTCAACTTTTTGGTTAGAAGCTTTAGCGCAACAAGTAACAGATCATAATTTTATAGCATTATTTTTATTCTATAACATGCTAATAATTTTATTGGTGATACCATCTTTTGATATCATTAGAGTTGATGTCAGGTATATGTCTCTAGCTATTTTAGCTAGAATAGCTTTATGGATTAAACTTGGAATGCTGACATGTCTTCTAAGTCAACTTTGCTTTCCCTTTCTTTCCAGGGTAAATAATCATTTTCGTTCCTTTCCTCACAAGGAACAAAAGCCTGATCCTTCATCCTCAGGAGCGGTATCAGTTTGGAAACTATTTCCAGTTTGGAATATATCCAAGCCTTATAGAAACCTATAGCCAGCTCCTAAGTACCTATGAAGGTGCGGCCCTTATTCCAGCTCAGCTGGTATGGGGCAGATTACGTTTTCTTCAAAGAAATTTGGATCAATTCCGTTCTTAATCTCTGGTTTCAGAAACATTGTTTCAGAAAGGTACAGAATTGGCTTCAAGTTAAGGCCTCCTGCTAAGAGATTCTTTTCTTTCCCGTGTCCCAGTTAACACAGCAAAGGCTCAGCATTTCTGAAATGTGTTTCAGATCTAGAGTTGGCTGGAGTATTTATGCCAGTTCCAGTTCTGGAACAGGGGCTGGGGTCTTATTTTATCTCTTCATTGTACCAAAGAAGGTCAATTCCTTCAGACCAGTTCCGGATCTATCATTATTGAATCATTATGTTAGGATACCAACATTCAAGATGGTTACTGTAGGACTATCCTGCCTTTTGTTTAGCAAGGGCATTATATGTCTACAATAGATTTACAGGATGTGTATCTGCATATTCCGATTCATCCAGATCACTTTTAGTGTCTGAGATTCTCTTTTTAGACAAGCATTACCAGTTTTGTGGCTCTACCGTTTGGCTTAGCCTCAGTTCCAAGAATTTTTTTCAAAGGTTCTCGGTGCCCTTCTTTCTGTAATCAGAGAATAGGGTTTTGGTATTTCCTTATTTGGACGATATCTTGGTATTTGCTCAGTCTTCTCATTTTCGAAGAATCTCATACGAATCGACTTGTGTTGTTTCTTCAAGTTCATGGTTGGAGGATCAATTTACCAATCAGTTCATTGATTCCTCAGACAAGGGTAACCTTTTTAGGTTTCTAGATAAATTCAGTGTCTATGACTCTGTCCTTGTCAGACAAGAGAAGTTTAACATTGATATCAGCTTGTCAAAACCTTCAGTCACAATCATTCCCTTTGGTAGCCTTATGCATGGAAATGTTGGGTCTTAGGACTGTCGCATCAGATGCGATCTCCTTTGCTCGTTTTCACATGCGACCTCTTCAGCTCTGTATGCTGAACCAATGGTGCAGGGATTACTCAAAGATATCTCAATTAATATCTTTAAACCGATTTTACAACACTCTCTGACATGGTGGACAGATCACCATCGTTTAGTTCAGGGGGCTTCTTTTGTTCTTCCGACCTGGACTATAATCTCAACAGATGCAAGTCTTACAGGTTGGGGAGCTGTGTGGGGGTATCTGACGGCACAAGGGGTTTGGGAATCTCAGGAGGTGAGATTTCCGATCAATATTTTGGAACTCTGTGCAATTTTCAGAGCTCTTCAGTCTTGGCCTCTTCTGAAGAGAGAGTTGTTCATTTGTTTTCAGATAGACAATGTCACAACTGTGGCATACATCAATCATCAAGGAGGGACTCACAGTCCTCTGGCTATGAAAGAAGTATCTCGAATTTTGGTTTGGGCGGAATCCAGCTCCTGTCTAATCTCTGCGGTTCATATCCCAGGTATGGACAATTGGAAAGCGGATTATCTCAGTCGTCAAACGTTGCATCCGGGCGAATGGTCTCTTCACCCAGAGGTATTTCTTCAGATTGTTCAAATGTAGGAACTTCCAGAAATAGATCTGATGGCTTCTCATCTAAACAAGAAACTTCCCAGGTATCTGTCCAGATCCCGGGATCCTCAGGCGGAGGCAGTGGATGCATTATCACTTCCTTGGAAGTATCATCCTCCCTATATCTTTCCGCCTCTAGTTCTTCTTCCAAGAGTAACCTCCAAGATTCTGAAGGAATGCTCGTTTGTTCTGCTGGTAGCTCCGGCATGGCCTTACAGGTTTTGGTATGCGGATCTTGTCCGGATGGCCTCTTGCCAACCGTGGACTCTTCCGTTAAGACCAGACCTTTTGTCTCAAGGTCCTTTTTTTTCCATCAGGATCTGAAATCCTTAAATTTAAAGGTATGGCGATTGAACGCTTGATTCTTGGTCAAAGAGGTTTCTCTGACTCTGTGATTAATACTATGTTACAGGCTCGTACATCTGTATCCAGAGAGATATATTATAGAGTCTGGAAGACTTATATTTCTTGGTGTCTTTCTCATCATTTTTCTTGGCATTCTTTTAGAATACCGAGAATATTACAGTATTCTTCAGGATGGTTTAGATAAGGGTTTGTCCGCAAGTTCCTTGAAAGGTCAAATCTCTGCTCTTTCTGTTCTTTTTCACAGAAAGATTGCTATTCTTCCTGATATTCATTGTTTTGTACAAGCTTTGGTTCGTATAAAGCCTGTCATTAAGTCAATTTCTCCTCCTTGGAGTTTGAATTTGGTTCTGGGGGCTTTTCAAGCTCCTCCATTTGAACCTATGCATTCATTGGATATTAAATTACTTTCTTGGAAAGTTTTTTGTTCCTTTTGGCCATCTCTTCTGCCAGAAGAGTTTCTGAATTATCTGCTCTTTCTGGTGAGTCTCCTTTTCTGATTTTTCATCAGGATAAGGCGGTGTTGCGAACTTCTTTTGAATTTTTACCTAAAGTTGTGAATTCCAACAACATTAGTAGAGAAATTGTGGTTCCTTCATTATGTCCTAATCCTAAGAATTCTAAGGAGAAATCGTTGCATTCTTTGGATGTTGTTAGAGCTTTGAAATATTATGTTGAAGCTACGAAATCTTTTCGTAAGACTTCTAGTCTATTTGTTATTTTTTCCGGTTCTAGAAAAGGCCAGAAAGCTTCTGCCATTTCTTTGGCATCTTGGTTGAAATCTTTAATTCATCTTGCCTATGTTGAGTCGGGTAAAACTCAGCCTCAGAGAATTACAGCTCATTCTACTAGGTCAGTTTCTACTTCCTGGGCGTTTAGGAATGAAGCTTCGGTTGACCAGATTTGCAAAGCAGCAACTTGGTCCTCTTTGCATACTTTTACTAAATTCTACCATTTTGATGTATTTTCTTCTTCTGAAGCAGTTTTTGGTAGAAAAGTACTTCAGGCAGCGGTTTCAGTTTGAATCTTCTGCTTATGTTTTTCATTAAACTTTATTTTGGGTGTGGATTATTTTCAGCAGGAATTGGCTGTCTTTATTTTATCCCTCCCTCTCTAGTGACTCTTGTGTGGAAAGATCCACTTCTTGGGTAGTCATTATCCCATACGTCACTAGCTCATGGACTCTTGCTAATTACATGAAAGAAAACATAATTTATGTAAGAACTTACCTGATAAATTCATTTCTTTCATATTAGCAAGAGTCCATGAGGCCCGCCCTTTTTTTGTGGTGGTTATGATTTTGTATAAAGCACAATTATTCCAATTCCTTATTTTATATGCTTTCGCACTTTTTTCTTATCACCCCACTTCTTGGCTATTCGTTAAACTGAATTGTGGGTGTGGTGAGGGGTGTATTTATAGGCATTTTAAGGTTTGGGAAACTTTGCCCCTCCTGGTAGGAATGTATATCCCATACGTCACTAGCTCATGGACTTGCTAATATGAAAGAAATGAATTTATCAGGTAAGTTCTTACATAAATTATGTTATTTAAAGTAGGGGGACTTCTGAAGCAGCTACATAACTGTGTATGGAATAATGAGATGGAAATAGTTATCTGCCTATCTCGGCCGCTTACAGGGAGACCTTAACGTCAAAAACTACATGTATGAAAAAGAGCTGTTGCTAGAAGTAAGAAAAGCATATATGGTTAGTGATTCACCTCTTATACTAAACATTTTATCTAGTTTCCTCAGTAATATAACTGACATCTGAAAATGAGACTAAATCCCCCCCAAAAAAACTTGTTACCTATATATTAATAGCTATACTATTATAGACAGTATATCTAAATGATTTCAGAGCTACCTAGATAAATAAGTTAGCATTTAGGCAAAATAAACAATTTGGTTATTCAACTTGTGTGAATCTATGCAATCAGTACATATCTACTGCTAATAATATCAAAGGAAAAAGTCCGGGGTAGCAGTTAAAAAATTTTCTTTATTCAGCTTGGTTAAGCTTTCATTAAAACAGGAACAAAAATAACAAAAAGGCTTCGTATACCCTTAGCTCACAATTAAGCTTACGCGTTTTCAGCAATTACGCCGTACTCATAGCTCACTGTCTTTCCTCTCCTCAAAGGGCTATTTAAAGGAAATTAAAAACATATGATTTGCTAGGGTATAATTAACTCATTAACTAACTCCTTCATTACTGAGTGCCCATAGTAGTTGTATGGTCAATAAAATATACAACATTTCTTTATGAATTATAAATTATACTGTTCCTGCTAAATTTCCAACTATTGTTTGCAATGAATGAACTCTAAAAGACCTACATTGACAACTCTAAGTACATAATACTTTGAACCCATGTATGTAAAGTTTATTCATTCACAAATATTCATTACTCTTATAAGGTATATTTCACTCATTAACTATATTCCCAATAATATTATGTTGTCAATTTGGGTCTTTTGTTTTACATAATAATAAATCATGTGTGAATTTCACCAAGAAGCTCAATTTGACTTTAATATGTGAACTGTGCCTAACTATATTCAAGGTGTAGGTAACAAACCATATGTGCCACATTTTATTAAGAACACTTTCTTTAAAAAAAATTCCTGGTGTTATAAGGAAAAAGAGAATGCACTAAATTCACTACTTTCCCTTATGTATGCCACTGATTCATCTAATACATGACATTTTATATAGGTTAAATTTCTCATGGAACTTAATCTAGTTCCAATAATTGATTAGATCGTAGGCCGAATTAAGTCCAGATAGGTATCTGGTTTTTAGTTGGAATATCCAAAATATTTCTCTCTTGGCCAATGCTCTATCTCTATCCCCCCTCTTTTACCAACATGGACGGTTTCAAGAATGGTCCATTTAAAACTCTTCACATCTTTATTGTGGGCCCTTTTAAAATGTTGGACCAGGGGGGTTGTTAGAACACCGCCAAATAAACTGTGTATTTACTTCTACAGTTCATGCATTTTTTATGTGTCTTGTTAGTGATCTCACTATTGAAACCCTCACCTTCAACCAAGTGCTCGCAGGCTGTGCAGGTAAAATTACTACATCTGTAGACGCCTTTGAACCTAAGCCAAGAGCTTGCATCTTCCTGTAATAACGGCCTCAGTTGTGTGGGTGCCAAAATATTTCCCATTGAAATCCCTCACCTAAAGGAGCATTTGCAACCTTTCTGCACTGTATCGGCTAGAGCATCATCCGCTGCTAAAAGCCTAAAATTCCTCTGAACAATATTACAAATGTTCTGGTATTGTGTACTGTAGTCTGTAACGAAATAGGTCCCTCTAGTCCTTTCTTTTGGTAACTCGGATTTTGTTAACAGCTTTTCTGTTTCAGTTAGTGTTATCTCTTTCCTCGCTTTTGCAATCTCTTGTTGTTTCTAGCCTCTATTTCTAAGGCGGTCCGATAGTAGGTTAGCATGTGCCTCATATTGCTCGAGGTTGCTGCAGTTGCGTTTCAGTCTTACAAACTGCCCTTTCGCAACCGACCTAAAAACCTGCTTTGGATGACTGCTTCTGGCGTGGAGAAGGGTATTGCCTATGATAGGTTTCCTATAGACCTCAGTCTCTACACCTGCATTAGGTGTACCTTTAAGGGATAAATCCAAAAAAATAATTTTGGATTTATTGAACTCAAAATTGAATTCTAACCCAATATCGTTATCGTTCAACCAATCACCAAACTCTTTGGCCTTTTCCTCAGTCCCTCTCCACACCAGGAGCAGATCATCAATATACCGCCTGTAAAACTGTATATTCTGCCTGTAGGGGTTCTCATCTCCATAGATGTCGGACATCTCCCACCACCCCATGAAGAGGTTGGCGAACGAGGGTGCAAACTTTGCGCCCATCGCTGTTCCGCACCTCTGGAGATAGAAAACTCCTTCAAATGAAAAATAGTTATGTGTAAGTAGGAATCTGGTTGTCCTAAGTACATACCTCACAAAATCATCAGTATAACCTGTATTTCTTGATAAAAAGAATTCTAGTGCCTCCAAGCCCCTATCGTAGGGTATTGAGGTATAGAGGGCTCTAACATCTATAGTGAGCCACATATCACTTTGATCCCAACTTAGATCAGACATCAGTTTGAGTACATGTGTGGTATCCTGCAGAAAACTTGAAAGATTCCCAACTATTGGCTGCAATATACTATCCAACAATTATGACAGTCTTTCTAGTAATGATCCTATACCACTTGCGATGCGTCTACCCGTGACCACCTCAAGGGATTTATGGACCTTTGGTAGATGGTTAAAAATAGGTACCACCGGTTTATCCACCATTTGGAAGTCATGGGTAGGCCCATCAATGTAGCCCAGTTCTCTTCCGGCTTCGAGTATACTGGCTAATTCTCTCTTATATCTCATAGTTGGATCATAGCTTAGCCTCAGATAATACCTATCATCATGTAGCTGTTTTTCTGCTTCTGCAACAAATTGGGATCTTGACATCACTACCACAGACCCCCCTTGTCCGCATTCCTTATTACCAATTCTCCATTTTCTTGGAGTTTTTTCAATGCTTCCCTTTCCTTAGAGTTTAAATTAGACTATCTCATAGAGGTAGTCTGGTGTAGTGATGTAAGATTCCTCTCTACCCTTGCCTGGAAGGTTTCTAGGATATTCCCTCTGCATTAAATTGGGTAAAACCTAGAGCTCTCTTTGAAGCGTTGTAGTTTGCCTGTTGATGCACTGTAAGACCCCCTGTCATCGTGTAATAGTAGTTCCAACATAGCTACATCACAGTCCTCACTAAAAGTGAGTCCAACCCTGACGTTTTCCCCAGTGGTCTCTTCTCTCTGTGTGTTTTCTGGTGAGTCTTCATTATTCCTATTGTGAAAATTTTTTCGTAGTGTAAGTTCCCTTATTAATTTATTTACATCTATCAGAGTATTGAAGGGATTGAACTTCTGCAAGGGAACAAATCCCAAACCCAAGTTCAAAATCCTCAACTCTGAATTGGACAACGTATAATTGGACAGATTAATTACGTTGTTGCCTATTGGTATTTGCTCCTGGACCTTCCCCTTCTGGTTGGATATCTTTTTTGATTTTGGGGGCCACCTTGTCCGCCCCTTCCTCTCCCCCCCCCCTTCTGGTTTTGTGTGAGGGAGGGAAAAAACCTGTTCCAAACCCTGTCTATCCTTTCGGTTTATAGTAGAGGGGGTGCTATAAATTGGTTTGTACCCCATTTTTGTGCTTCATCTGGGATATATTTTGAACCCCCTTGATGCTGCTTTTTGAGAATAGGAGGCAATCCCTTAATATGGATTTTAGGTCTTACTACCTGCGGCTTCTCCACCAATGTTGTTGTGCTTAGTGTGGATGTTCCTGTGCTTTCCTCCCCACCTGAGGCTTAGCTTTCATCATAGGATTCTGCCTCACTTTTGTGACCTTCCTACTAGCAGAGTCATTATTCCTGGATTCAAAGTCTATGTTGTTCCCATTGTTTCTACGACCTCTACCCCTACCCCTTCCTCTTGACCTGTTATAAGCTCTACGGCTCTCAAACCTATCCTTCCTATTCCACACATAGATCTTATTGTTATCATAATCTGACTGATCTCTTAGGTATTTATTGTGTTTCATTTCTATCAATAATGCTTTATTTTCTACAAGAGTCTTTTGCAATATGCTGTCATATTTTGGATATTCCAGCACATGCCTCCTTAGATTTAGTTCAACCTGTAACAACTCAATTTGGTGATTTATTACATTTAGGGACTTGGTTTTGTAGTTTATTAGAAGAAGTATTAGACGAAGGGAGCATTCAGAAATAATGTTCCACTCATTAATAAATTCTTTATCCTCAGTCTGAAACGTGGGAAATGTATTCAGCCTCAGGCCTCTAGGTATAATTTTTAGTTCTTGATACTTATTTAGTGTCATGATATCCCACCTGTGTTGAGTTATTTTGAGTGGACAGCAAATTTTTACTGTTATTTAGGCTGTACACTCACTACTTTACATTGTAGCAAATTGTCATTTCTTTAGTGTTGTCACATGAAAAGATATAATAAAATATTTACAAAAATGTGAGGGGTGTACTCACTTTTGAGAAATATTTGAATTTTCTCAATATTAAGATTTTGTATACACATATTTTCATGTGTGACTAAACTGAATTGCAGTACTTAGCTTGTTTTATTGTATTGATTTAAAATATATTGAACAGGGAGAACAGGGATTATTAAGTCTACACTTTAGTCATCTTAAAGGGACATAATACTCATATGCTAAATCACTTGAAACTGATGCAGTATAACTGTAAAAAGCTGACAGGAAAATATCACCTGAGCATCTCTATGTAAAAAAGGAAGATATTTTACCTCACAATCTCCTCAGCTCAGCAGAGTAAGTTCTGTGTAAAAAGTTATACTCAGCTAAAAAAATTAAAAAAAATGAAGAAATGAACAGCAGCCAATCAGCATCAGTAGTGCTGAGGTCATGAACTCTTACTGTGATCTCATGAGATTTGACTTAACTCTCATGAGATTTCATAGTAAGCTTCCTTTACCTGATTGGTGAAATAATATGAGAGTGCACGAAGCTCATCCTTTCAGTTGTCCCGGGACAGACATACTAATATGCTGCTTAGAAATCCTTTACAATGGGAGGAGGCTACTGAGGAACTTTTGAGGTAAAATATCTTTCTTTTTTACATAGAGATGTTCAGGTGATATTTTCTAATCAGCTTTTTACAGCTATGCTGCATCACTTTCAAGTGTTTAAACATTTGGGTATTATGGCCCTTTAAAGTCTTATCTTAGATTAAACTGCAAATAGCTTCCTGCACCCTTTCTATATCATACAGCAGAAACTGTAAAAAAAAGTTATGTTAAAATGAATATTGTTTCTGTGAAATGGCTGAAAATCTCCGCCCACTGATGACATCATGTTCTGGGCTGCATCTATGCACTCTGCTTAATAGCATTGACATTGTCTGTTGAATCCAACTAGTGAGCCTTTTGTGATTGGAGACCATATGCAGCCCATCAGTGGGTGCAGATTGGCAGCCATTTCAAAGGGCCAGAAACAGTATTCATTTTAAAATAACTTGTTTACTGTTCCTGCTGCATAATATAGAAAGCGGCGCAGGAGGCTATTTGCAGCTTAATCTAAGGTAAGACTTTAAGATGGCTAAGGTGTAGACTGTCCCTTTAAACCGGTAGTATCTGAGGGGGTATTTTAAAAACGTCTACATAATGGAGCATTTTCTTTTGATTACTGCAAGTTCTAGCAGAAACTTGTTAGACTTATATTTGCTATGTTCTTTGGGATCATCATTCATATTTTAATGTTATTGAATAACATTTTTGATTTTAACTATACACTGCAGGAATATTGCCTGTGAAGGAATGTGGGGGGGGGGGACAGACTCTGTCTGGTATACATGTGTTTGCCATAACTCTAGTATTTTATGCCAAAACCATCTCTACCAATAATCCCTTACCCTAAGCCCATTCACTTACCCCAACCTCACCTCTGATCTTCATCACCGGTTGTGACATTTTTATACAAGGACTTCCCATGACATCCCTGAGTTGAAATTATAGGTGGTGATCTTGTATTGTTGTAACGCAATATTCCCCAGTAATGTGTCTTAAAGTGAGTCTGTATTGTTTGGTGGCTCACCTTGAAGCTTGCTTCAAAATTGATTTATGTTCCAAAACATATGCATTACCAGTGACTTATTTTTTTTCTCTACTTCGTTAGACTTTGATGTCACCTTCTCCTGTGAATGACTGGAAAAAAGAGAGAAAAGAAAATACACCACCTCTCTTATCACCTCATGCTCACAGCACAGACAGTGTCCGGTCTCTGCCGCCCACCTCTTCATGGTTACAACATGACACTTCTCTACAGGATGTCTGGAAACTTCTTGATATGGGCTCAAGCCCCTCTCTAATCAGTTCTTTGGAAGACAGTGAGCAAGGTAAAATGATATACTTTATATTTCTAATGGCCAGCACTGTACAAACTTTGAGGCACATTGCCACCATTTCAAAACTTAAAAGGGAAAAGACATTACAGCTCAATAGTGTTAAAGGAACATGAAACCCACAATTTTTCTTTCATGATTCAGATAGAGAATACAATTTTTTTCTTAAAAGGGAAGAGTCCACAGCTGCATTCATTACTTTTGGGAATTCAGAACCTGGCCACCAGGAGGAGGCAAAGACACCCCAGCCAAAGGCTTAAATACCTCCCCCATTTTCCTCATCCCCCAGTCATGCTTTGCCTTTTGTCACATGAGGTTGGCAGAGAAGTGTCAGGAGTTCAAGATAGTCTCTTATGGAGGGTAGTACTCTTCACAATGGGACTGGAGTTTTAAGTATTCCTGTCAGCCTCCCAGTGAGAGCATGGATGAAGACTTCTGCCCGTCTGGAGGACCTCTTCTTTCCGGCTTGGATGAAGACTTCTGCCCGTTTGGAGGACCACTTCGCCCGGCTTCGTTGAGGACTTCGGCCCGGTTGGGTGAAGACTTCTCAAGGTAGGGTGATCTTCAAGGTGTTAGTGTTAGGTTTTATTAAGGGGGTATTGGGTGGGTTTTAGAGTAGGGTTGGGTGTGTGGGTTTTAATGTTGGGGGGGTATTGTACTTTTTTTACAGGTAAAAGAGCTGATTACTTTGGGGCAATGTCCCGCAAAAGGCCCTTTTAAGGGCTATTTGTAATTTAGTATAGGGTAGTGCGTTTTATTATTTTGGGTGGCTTTTTTATTATATTAGGGGGATTAGATTAGGTTAATTACTTTAAAAAACTTGTAATTATTTTATTATTTTCTGTAATTTAGTGTTTGTTTTTTTCCGTAATTTAGATAATTGTATTTAATTGTATTTAGTTTAGGGAATTTATTTAATTATAGTGTAGTGTTAGGTGTAATTGTAACTTATGTTAGGCTTTATTTTACAGGTAAATTTGACTTTATTTTAACTAGGTAGTTATTAAATAGTTAATAACTATTTAATAAATATTGTACCTAGTTAAAAAAAAATACAAAGTTGCCTGTAAAATAAAAATAAACCCTAAGCTAGCTACAATGTAACTATTAGTTATATTGTAGCTATCTTAGGGTTTATTTTATAGGTAAGTATTTAGTTTTAAATAGGAATAATTTAGTTAATTTTAAGGCTAACGCAAGACTCATAATCTTGGGGCGTTTGTATTTTCACTTCCGTATGCGGACTATGTGCGACCGAGAGAGTCTAGCTCGTGGGTTGTCCATAGGAGGTGGTGAGTGCCCCAACCATTGGGGATGTCAAAGTGTGCCAGTTAGTTTTGTCTTTTTGTAATCCCAAGAATATGGAGGATTCTGATATACGCGTCACGGATGCTTTCGATACGGAGGATGTGTCTTGTGATGAATATGAAATGGCCCGGGTAATCAATGCCCATCAGTTATGTTCCGGTTGCCGTTCTAGAGTACTCTCTTTTTTTCTCGAATCTGGGAGCTTAGAGTGCGTTGAGCCATCTGCCACCGAGGTTTCCATGACCCGCGAGGCGCATGCCCAAGACCCTTTCCCGGCTACACACGCAGATGTCCCTATGGCTTTCACTCCTTCACTGGAGAGTGGCTTGTTTCCGCCGGAGGTTACAGCACGGTTCCGCATGGCCATTTCTATGGCGCTGGTTCATTTATATCTCCCAAGTAAAGTATTTCTACGATACTGTCCGTGTTCCATTAACCTAGGCCCATCAAGCATGCCCTAATCAGTTTGGCATTCTGTGGAAGCGTTGGCCCCTGAGGCTTCGAGGGCCCCAATCCGGGGTCAGGGTCTCCAGTAGATCTGGCGAGGGATGATTTTGCCTTCCGTTATAGGCTGGCTCGCCTTCTGGTTCTTTTAAGACATGTTTTGGCAATGCTAGAAGATCACAGTCCTAGTGGGCTGAGGGATCCGAGGCCTTAGAAGCTGGAGGGCAAAATAGGTATGATGTTTGGGGATGAAGCCAATCTCCTTATCTTCATTTTATTTTTATTTATGTTTTTCGGTTCCAGTTCTGAGCTTGGGTGAAAGGGGCTTCTAATCGGCTTGTCCTATTGTCGTTTTCATTCACCTTGGGCGTTCACCCGATGGGTGCTGCCTTCATTTTATTTTGTAATCCGGATGGATGTGTTTAATTTGTTTTCTCTTGTTAAGTGTATCCAGTCCACGGATCATCCATTACTTATGGGATATTAACTCCTCCCCAACAGGAAGTGCAAGAGGATTCACCCAGCAGAGCTGCTATATAGCTCCTCCCCTAACTGCCATTACCAGTCATTCTCTTGCACCCAACGAATAGATAGGATGTGTGAGAGGACTGTGGTGATTATACTTAGTTTCATACCTTCAATCAAAAGTTTGTTATTTTATAATAGCACCGGAGTTTGTTATTCCTTCTCTGGTAGAATTTGAAGAAGAATCTACCTGAGTTTTTCTATGATTTTAGCCGGAGTAGTTAAGATCATATTGCTGTTTCTCGGCCATCTGAGGAGAGGTAAACTTCAGATCAGGGGACAGCAGGCAGATTAATCTGCAAAGAGGTATGTAGCAGCTTATTATTTTCTGACAATGGAATTGATGAGAAAATTCTGCCATACCGATATAATGTAAACTCAGCCTTAAATGCAGTAGCAGCAACTGGTATCAGGCTGTCATGTATGTATATTTTACACTTCAGTATTCTGGGGAATGGCACTTCACTGGAATTATACTGTATACATAAAACTTTAGCCTAATTTGCAGGGACTAGCAACAGGCTTTTTAATAACACTCAATTTATTAATGTTAAACGTTTTTTGCTGGCATGTAAAATCGTTTAATTTTCTGAGGTACTGGGTGAAAAAATGTTTTGGGCACTATTTTTTTCCACTTGGCAGTCGTTTTATTTAATTTATTACAGTTTACTGATCTCTCTCACTGTTATGTGTGAGGGGGAGGGACCTTTTTTGGTGCTTTTGCTACGCATCAAAAAATTCAGTCAGAAGTTTATTGTCTTCCCTGCATGATCCGGTTCATCTCTACAGAACTCAGGGGTCTTCAAAACTTGTTTTGAGGGAGGTAATCACTCACAGCAGAGCTGTGAGATTGTAGTTGACTGTGATAAAAAAAAAAAAAACACGTTTATTTCTGTATTTTTTTTTTTATTTTTTTTTCTGCTATCAGGGTTAGTTATCCTTTGCTAATGGGAGCAATCCTTTGCTAAAATTGTGTTTTTTACAAAGATTTGATGCTATAACTTTTCAGTTTATTAATTTTCAACTGTCATAACTTTTTCTGTGCTTCTTATAGGCACAGTACGTTTTCATATTATAGTAAATTACTTGAAAAGTATTTCCAAGTTGCTAGTTTATTTGCTAGTGTGTTAAACATGTGTGATTCAGAGGAAGATATCTGTGCTATATGTGCTAAAGCCAAAGTGGAGCCCAATAGAAATTTATGTACTAACTGTATTGATGCTACTTTAAATAAAAGTCAATCTGTACAAATTGAACATATTTCACCAAACAACGAGGGGAGAGTTATGCCGACTAACTCGCCTCACGTGTCAGTACCTGCATCTCCCGCTCGGGAGGTGCGTGATATTGTAGCGCCGAGTACATCTGGGCGGCCATTACAAATCACATTACAGGATATGGCTACTGTTATGACTGAAGTTTTGGCTAAATTACCAGAACTAAGAGGTAAGCGTGATCACTCTGGGGTGAGAACAGAGTACGCTGATAATATTAGGGCCATGTCAGACACTGCGTCACAATTTGCAGAACATGAGGACGGAGAGCTTCATTCTGCGGGTGACGGTTCTGATCCAAACAAACTGGATTCAGATATTTCAAATTTTAAATTTAAGCTGGAAAACCTCCGTGTATTACTAGGGGAGGTGTTAGCGGCTCTGAATGATTGTAACACAGTTGCAATACCAGAGAAAATGTGTAGGTTGGATAAATATTTTGCGGTACCGGCGAGTACTGACGTTTTTCCTATACCTAAGAGACTTACTGAAATTGTTACTAAGGAGTGGGATAGACCCGGTGTGCCGTTCTCACCCCCTCCGATATTTAGAAAGATGTTTCCAATAGACGCCACCACACGGGACTTATGGCAAACGGTCCCTAAGGTGGAGGGAGCAGTTTCTACTTTAGCTAAGCGTACCACTATCCCGGTGGAGGATAGCTGTGCCTTTTCAGATCCAATGGATAAAAAGTTAGAGGGTTACCTTAAGAAAATGTTTGTTCAACAAGGTTTTATATTGCAACCTCTTGCATGCATTGCGCCTGTCACGGCTGCAGCAGCATTTTGGTTTGAGTCTCTGGAAGAGACACTTGAATCAGCTCCATTAGATGAGATTACACACAAGCTTAAAGCCCTTAAGTTAGCTAACTCATTTATTTCAGATGCCGTAGTACATTTAACTAAACTTACGGCTAAGAATTCCGGATTCGCCATTCAGGCACGCAGAGCACTGTGGCTAAAATCCTGGTCAGCTGACGTTACTTCTAAATCTAAATTGCTTAATATACCTTTCAAAGGGCAGACCTTATTCGGGCCCGGGTTGAAAGAAATTATCGCTGACATTACAGGAGGTAAAGGCCATGCTCTGCCTCAAGACAGAGCCAAACCTAAGGCTAGACAGTCTAATTTTCGTTCCTTTCGTAATTTCAAAGCAGGAGCAGCATCAACTTCCTCTGCACCAAAACAGGAAGGAGCTGTTGCTCGCTACAGACAAGGCTGGAGACCTAACCAGTCCTGGAACAAGGGCAAGCAGGCCAGGAAACCTGCTGCTGCCCCTAAGACAGCATGAATCGAGGGCCCCCGATCCGGGAACGGATCTAGTGGGGGGCAGACTTTCTCTCTTCGCCCAGGCTTGGGCAAGAGATGTCCAGGATCCCTGGGCGTTAGAGATCATATCTCAGGGATACCTTCTAGACTTCAAATTCTCTCCCCCAAGAGGGAGATTTCATCTGTCAAGGTTGTCAACAAACCAAATAAAGAAAGAGGCGTTTCTACGCTGCGTAAAAGATCTTTTATTAATGGGAGTGATCCATCCGGTTCCGCGGTCGGAACAAGGACAAGGGTTTTACTCAAATCTGTTTGTGGTTCCCAAAAAAGAGGGAACTTTCAGGCCAATCTTGGATTTAAAGATCCTAAACAAATTCCTAAGAGTTCCATCGTTCAAAATGGAAACTATTCGGACAATTTTACCCATGATCCAAAAGGGTCAGTACATGACCACAGTGGATTTAAAGGATGCTTACCTTCACATACCGATTCACAAAGATCATTACCGGTATCTAAGGTTTGCCTTTCTAGACAGGCATTACCAGTTTGTAGCTCTTCCATTCGGATTGGCTACGGCTCCGAGAATCTTCACAAAGGTTCTGTGTGCTCTTCTGGCGGTACTAAGACCGCGAGGAATTGCGGTAGCTCCGTACCTAGACGACATTCTGATACAAGCTTCAAGCTTTCAAACTGCCAAGTCTCATACAGAGTTAGTACTGGCATTTCTAAGGTCGCATGGATGGAAGGTGAACGAAAAGAAGAGTTCTCTCTTTCCACTCACAAGAGTTCCCTTCTTGGGGACTCTTATAGATTCTGTAGAAATGAAGATTTACCTGACAGAAGACAGGTTAACAAAGCTTCAAAATGCATGCCGTGTCCTTCATTCCATTCAACACCCGTCAGTAGCTCAATGCATGGAGGTGATCGGCTTAATGGTAGCAGCAATGGACATAGTACCTTTGCACGTCTACATCTCAGACCGCTGCAATTGTGCATGCTAAGTCAGTGGAATGGGGATTACTCAGACTTGTCCCCTACTCTGAATCTGGATCAAGAGACCAGAAATTCTCTTCTATGGTGGCTTTCTCGGCCACATCTGTCCAGGGGGATGCCATTCAGCAGGCCGGACTGGACAATTGTAACAACAGACGCCAGCCTACTAGGTTGGGGCGCTGTCTGGAATTCTCTGAAGGCTCAGGGACAATGGAATCAGGAGGAGAGTCTCCTACCAATAAACATTCTGGAATTGAGAGCAGTTCTCAATGCCCTTCTGGCTTGGCCCCAGTTAACAACTCGGGGGTTCATCAGGTTTCAGTCGGACAACATCACGACTGTAGCTTACATCAGCCATCAGGGAGGGACAAGAAGCTCCCTAGCAATGATGGAAGTATCAAAGATAATTCGCTGGGCAGAGTCTCACTCTTGCCACCTGTCAGCAATCCACATCCCGGGAGTGGAGAACTGGGAGGCGGATTTCTTAAGTCGTCAGACTTTTCATCCGGGGGAGTGGGAACTTCATCCGGAGGTCTTTGCCCAAATACTTCGACGTTGGGGCAAACCAGAGATAGATCTCATGGCGTCTCGACAGAACGCCAAGCTTCCTCGTTACGGGTCCAGATCCAGGGATCCGGGAGCGGTTCTGATAGATGCTTTGACAGCACCTTGGACCTTCGGGATGGCTTATGTGTTTCCACCCTTCCCGATGCTTCCTCGATTGATTGCCAGAATCAAACAGGAGAGAGCATCAGTGATTCTAATAACGCCTGCATGGCCACGCAGGACTTGGTATGCAGATCTAGTGGACATGTCATCCTGTCCACCTTGGTCGCTACCTCTGAAACAGGACCTTCTGATCCAGGGTCCCTTCAAACATCAAAATCTAATTTCTCTGA
Organism: Bombina bombina; assembly: GCF_027579735.1. Classification (NCBI taxonomy): domain Eukaryota; kingdom Metazoa; phylum Chordata; class Amphibia; order Anura; family Bombinatoridae; genus Bombina; species Bombina bombina. Next base: position 1,452,113,243 of record NC_069499.1, on the reverse strand, counting down.
AGCTGACTGCTTGGAAATTGAACGCTTGATTTTATCAAAACGTGGTTTTTCTGAGTCAGTTATTGATACCTTTAATACAGGCTAGGAAGCCTGTTACCAGAAAGATTTACCATAAGATATGGCGCAAATACTTATATTGGTGCGAATCCAAGAGTTACTCATGGAGTAAGGTTAGGATTCCGAGGATATTGTCTTTTCTACAAGAAGATTTAGAAAAGGGTTTATCCGCTAGTTCCTTAAAGGGACAGATTTCAGCTCTGTCCATTCTTTTACACAAACGTCTGTCAGAAGTTCCGGACGTTCAAGCTTTTTGTCAGGCTTTAGCTAGGATCAAGCCTGTGTTTAAAACTGTTGCTCCACCATGGAGTTTGAACTTAGTTCTTAATGTTTTACAGGGGGTTCCGTTTGAACCCCTTCATTCCATTGATATCAAGTTGTTATCTTGGAAAGTTCTGTTTTTAATGGCGATTTCCTCGGCTCGAAGAGTCTCTGAGTTATCTGCCTTACATTGTGATTCTCCTTATCTGATTTTTCATTCAGACAAGGTAGTTCTGCGTACTAAACCTGGGTTCCTACCTAAGGTGGTCACTAACAGGAATATCAATCAAGAGATTGTGGTTACATCTTTGTGTCCTAATCCTTCTTCGAAAAAGGAACGTCTGCTACACAATCTAGATGTAGTCCGTGCCCTGAAATTTTATCTACAGGCAACTAAGGATTTTCGACAAACGTCTTCCCTGTTTGTCGTTTATTCTGGTCAGAGGAGAGGTCAAAAAGCTTCGGCTACCTCTCTCTCCTTTTGGCTTCGTAGCATAATACGGTTAGCCTATGAGACTGCTGGACAGCAGCCTCCTGAAAGAATTACAGCACATTCTACTAGAGCTGTGGCTTCCACTTGGGCCTTTAAGAATGAGGCTTCTGTTGAACAGATTTGCAAGGCTGCAACTTGGTCTTCTCTTCATACTTTTTCCAAATTTTACAAATTTGACACTTTTGCTTCTTCGGAGGCTGTTTTTGGGAGAAAGGTTCTTCAGGCAGTGGTTCCTTCCGTATAAAGAGCCTGCCTGTCCCTCCCGTCATCCGTGTACTTTAGCTTTGGTATTGGTATCCCATAAGTAATGGATGATCCGTGGACTGGATACACTTAACAAGAGAAAACATAATTTATGCTTACCTGATAAATTTATTTCTCTTGTAGTGTATCCAGTCCACGGCCCGCCCTGTCACTTTAAGGCAGGTAATTTTTCCATTAAACTACAGTCACCACTGTACCCTATGGTTTTCCTTTCTCTGCATGTTTTCGGTCGAATGACTGGTAATGGCAGTTAGGGGAGGAGCTATATAGCAGCTCTGCTGGGTGAATCCTCTTGCACTTCCTGTTGGGGAGGAGTTAATATCCCATAAGTAATGGATGATCCGTGGACTGGATACACTACAAGAGAAATAAATTTATCAGGTAAGCATAAATTATGTTTTCCTTAAGCTCATGTCTGTGAGATTTTCGTTTTTATGAATGTTCTTCTCTGGAACCGATACTTGCGACTCCCTTGGGAGTTACGCACTTGTTGAATATTAGAATTATGTTTTCTAGTTCATTTATCGATTTTTCGGGACGATTTTTCTTGGACCTTGAACAGTTCCAGAGTGTCCTTATACCAGGCTGGTACTAATCGGACACTTTTTCAGCTGTTACCCGGGTTCATGTCAGCTTCGTGGTGCTGACATGAACTCTTGGTCTATTCTAAAGACTCTGGGCTTGGATCCTACCGAAGTATAAGGCCTGTTGTTTATATGCAACTCCTCCGGACGGAGGGTTGTGAGTGCCAATCTAAGGTTGGTTGGTTCGGCTACTCGCCTGGGTTACGGATCTGCTTTTTGCAGACGGCATCATGGTTCTTCTGGTACCCGGGGAATTAGAACCATTATTTCCACTCTTTGGAAGTTGGGAGATGGGTGTGACCTTGTGGTCTGGTGTGCCGTGTGATTAAAGTTTGTGTTTTCACTCAAAGTTCTTCCGGACGCTGACTCTTTAGCCTATTGCGCACTTTCTTGCGTTGGTGGAGTATCATCCTTTCCCGCTTTGGGTGGATCGTCTGGGCTGGATGTGCGGGCATGTTTGCCTTCCTCTGTTCCGAGTTGTATTACTCTGAGAGGTGGTGTACAGGGGTTCCCTGCCTTCTGTGGCATTTGCCTGTGCAAGGTAGTTTTCTTTGGAAAATAGTTCCTTTGGGATCTCTGACTGTGTCTATTCCATTTTAATACCTTAGTTGGACTATGGCCTTCGACGTTCGGGGGGTATTGTGTCCTCGCTGTAACGCTAGCCTTGGTGGCTTGTCAGTAAAAGAGTCGAGGTCGGGTATGAATGGCTGCCCTTCGGGGGTCAGGCAGTTGTCCATTTTTCCTCGATGCTCCGTTTGGGGTTTTGTGGGCGGTGCCTTATGTTATTTCTCTGGGATGGCGAGCAGGGCCTTGGGTTATCATTTGCCTTCGGGTATTGATGTTACCCTGCCTGTGTGTGTATCATGTCATGCCGCTTGCCTACGAGATTTCTTGCGATCCATTTGCACTGGGTGCTGATTCTCAGACTGTTCAGGAGTTCTTCATGACTCTTGGGTTTGAGGCTATTTTTGGATCGCCAAGTCTATGGACTTTAGAGGTGCGCTCCTCCTTGGAGGAGGCAGTTTAGCGTTCTTCCAAAAATTGGATCTTTTGATTGACCATTCTCGAGGACCCTGGCCTTGGTTCATGTCTCTCCATGGATCGGTGTGGACGGTTCGGTTTCACACTTGATGTTTGTGGTCCCGCGGGCCCCTTTCGTAGGGGCTGGGGCTCTGTGAGAGATGCCTATCTGACTGTGGCTTAGGCTTTAGGTCTTTCTGACGGGTCCCTACCAGTCTTCTGGTGCATTTACGATGTTCCTGTAGACCCCAGGTGTTTTTTAACTGGGTTGGCGATGTGGCCAAGGGGTCTCGCCTCTATAGTAGAGTGTGTTTCCGTTGTTTTCATTCCCTTCTCTTCCAGAGTAGGGTTTGGGTTCTCCGGTTTGGAGTTACTTTACTATTTGTGGAGTCCTGGGGGTTCTTGGTCTTGTCTTGCAAGGATTGTTTCCCTTCTTGCGTTTCAGGATCCTGGAAGGGGAGCTGTGATGTAGTGGCTGGTTCCTCTGTTCCTGCAGCGTAAGACTGATGTTTTGCTCCCGTGGGGGCTTCTACTACGTGTATCCGATATATGGATTGTGTTTCTTCGTTGATCCTTTGTTTCCTTTCCAGTAGTCTGGGACTCTTGTCTTCGGTCTTTTGATTAGCCTTTGGGCTGGGACCGTTATCCTGGAGGGAAGGTTGGGGATTGGTTACTCTATGCAATGTTGACCGTTTTTTCTGCTGTTGGTCCTCTCCTTTGAGGGAGGATTTTGGTTGTCCTCCTTTCTACTGGTGTCTGGTGCCGGGAGGGGGCGGTCCTTGGAGCCGCTATTTGGAGGGCTGTAAGCCCTTGGAGGTTTGCAGTTGGAACCATCTACAGCTATTGGATCAGTGATGGTGTAACCAGTTACAGCTGACTGCTTTTGTCCGGATGCTAACAAGCTTTGAAGCACTTTTAGGAGGTTTGAGTTAGCAATAGGGTCAGCCTTCCTTATGGAGGCTGGTCTCTGAGAGTTCCTGTTCAAGTGGTTTGAGTTTCTCTGGGAGAGTTCTTTTCTATCTGCTGGGATAGTTATCCTGTTTTTCGGCTGTCTCTGCCTATCTAGCCTCCAGATCTAGATATGTTATGGGACATATCTAGATGGTATGAGATTAGGGACATGAGGGGTTCCTCGAGTTCCGTTTTTGGGAGATGTTTTCCTGTGTACGGATCCTTTCCTTTTCGGTCCTTGTGTTCTAGGGAGTTTGTCTCCCTGGCCATTGCCTTTGTCAGATAACCATGGGTTGTTCTCTAGGTGTTGAGTGGGAAAAGTTCCTTTTGGATTTTCCTAGTCTGTGGTTCCCTTTTGGGAGGCAGATGCGGTCCTTATCTTTGGCCAGGTACCTTCTTGGGAGTCGTGACCCGTGGGGCAGACGCCTCGGAGGTTGTTTGGGCCTGGCAAACTCTAGGTCTGAGTGGTCTCTAGTTTGGCTTTGCCGGTAGTGTAACTGATGTGCAGTTACCTGGGCTTGGGTTTTCTCCCATGTCGTTTGTACTTAAATTGTTTTGGGTGTTGAGTAATTCAGGCTGTGATGCCTTTCGAAGAGGCCGCATTTTGTACCCACCCGTTGTTTGCATTCAGTGTCCTCTAGCTTGGGTATTGTTTTCCCAAAAGTAATGAATGCAGCTGTGGACTCTTTCTCCAACATAGGTGTGTCCGGTCCACGGCGTCATCCTTACTTGTGGGATATTCTCTTCCCCAACAGGAAATGGCAAAGAGCCCAGCAAAGCTGGTCACATGATCCCTCCTAGGCTCCGCCTACCCCAGTCATTCTCTTTGCCGTTGTACAGGCAACATCTCCACGGAGATGGCTTAGAGTTTTTTAGTGTTTAACTGTAGTTTTTATTATTCAATCAAGCGTGGCGCTTCCTTTCGGATTAGCCACTGTTCCAAGGATTTTCACAAAGGTACTAGGGTCCCTTCTGGCGGTGCTAAGACCAAGGGGCATTGCTGTAGTACCTTACTTGGACGACATTCTGATTCAAGCGTCGTCCCTTCCTCAAGCAAAGGCTCACACGGACATAGTCCTGGCCTTTCTCAGATCTCACGGATGGTAAGTGAACGTGGAAAAGAGTTCTCTATCTCCGTCGACAAGAGTTCCCTTCTTGGGAACAATAATAGACTCCTTAGAAATGAGGATTTTTCTGACAGAGACCAGAAAAACAAAACTTCTAAACTCTTGTCGGATACTTCCTTCCGTTCCTCTTCCTTCCATAGCACAGTGCATGGAAGTGATAGGTTTGATGGTAGCGGCAATGGACATAGTTCCTTTTGCGCGCATTCATCTAAGACCATTTCAATTGTGTATGCTCAGTCAGTGGAATGGGGACTATACAGACTTGTCTCCGAAGATACAAGTAAATCAGAGGACCAGAGACTCACTCCGTTGGTGGCTGTCCCTGGACAACCTGTCGCTAGGGGTGACCTCCCGCAGACCAGAGTGGGTCATTGTCACGACCGACGCCAGTCTGATGGGCTGGGGCGCGGTCTGGGGATCCCTGAAAGCTCAGGGTCTTTGGTCTCGGGAAGAATCTCTTCTACCGATAAATATTCTGGAACTGAGAGCGATATTCAATGCTCTCAAGGCTTGGCCTCAGCTAGCGAGGGCCAAGTTCATACGGTTTCAATCAGACAACATGACGACTGTTGCGTACATCAACCATCAGGGGGGAACAAGGAGTTCCCTGGCGATGGAAGAAGTGACCAAAATCATTCAATGGGCGGAGACTCGCTCCTGCCACCTGTCTGCAATCCACATCCCAGGAGTGGAAACTTGGGAAGCGGATTTTCTGATTCGTCAGACATTGCATCCGGGGGTGTGGGAACTCCATCCGGAAATCTTTGCCCAAATCACTCAACTGTGGGGCATTCCAGACATGGATCTGATGGCCTCTCGTCAGAACTTCAAGGTTCCTTGCTACGGGTCCAGATCCAGGGATCCCAAGGCGACTCTAGTAGATGCACTAGTAGCACCTTGGACCTTCAACCTAGCTTATGTATTCCCGCCGTTTCCTCTCATCCCCAGGCTGGTAGCCAGGATCAATCAGGAGAGGGCGTAGGTGATCTTGATAGCTCCTGCGTAACCACGCAGGACTTGGTAGGCAGATCTGGTGAATATGTCATCGGCTTCACCATGGAAGCTACCTTTGAGACGAGACCTTCTTGTTCAAGGTCCGTTCGAACATCCGAATCTGGTCCTACTCCAGCTGACTGCTTGGAGATTGAACGCTTGATCTTATCAAAGCGAGGGTTCTCAGATTCTGTTATTGATACTCTTGTTCAGGCCAGAAAGCCTGTAACTAGAAAAATTTACCACAAAATATGGAAAAAATATATCTGTTGGTGTGAATCTAAAGGATTCCCTTGGGACAAGGTAAAGATTCCTAGGATTCTATCCTTTCTTCAAGAAGGATTGGTGAAAGGATTATCTGCAAGTTCCTTGAAGGGACAGATTTCTGCCTTGTCTGTGTTACTTCACAAAGAGCTGGCAGCTGTGCCAGATGTTCAAGCCTTTGTTCAGGCTCTGGTTAGAATCAAGCCTGTTTACAAACCTTTGACTCCTCCTTGGAGTCTCAACTTAGTTCTTTCAGTTCTTCAGGGGGTTCCGTTTGAACCCTTACATTCCGTTGATATTAAGTTATTATCTTGGAAAGTTTTGTTTTTGGCTGCAATTTCTTCCGCTAGAAGAGTTTCAGAATTATCTGCTCTGCAGTGTTCTCCTCCTTATCTGGTGTTCCATGCAGATAAGGTGGTTTTACGTACTAACCTGGTTTTCTTCCAAAAGTTGTTTCTAACAAAAACATTAACCAGGAGATAGTCGTGCCTTCTTTGGGTCCGAATCCAGTTTCGAAGAAGGAACGTTTGTTGCACAATTTGGATGTTGTTCGCGCTCTAAAATTCTATTTAGATGCTACAAAGGATTTTAGACAAACATCTTCCTTGTTTGTTGTTTATTCTGGTAACAGGAGAGGTCAAAAAGCAACTTCTACCTCTCTCTCTTTTTGGATTAAAAGCATCATCAGATTGGCTTACGAGACTGCCGGACGGCAGCCTCCTGAAAGAATCACAGCTCATTCCACTAGGGCTGTGGCTTCCACATGGGCCTTCAAGAACGAGGCTTCTGTTGATCAGATATGTAGGGCAGCGACTTGGTCTTCACTGCACACTTTTACCAAATTTTACAAGTTTGATACTTTTGCTTCTTCTGAGGCTATTTTTTGGGAGAAAGGTTTTGCAAGCCGTGGTGCCTTCCATTTAGGTGACCTGATTTGCTCCCTCCCTTCATCCGTGTCCTAAAGCTTTGGTATTGGTTCCCACAAGTAAGGATGACGCCGTGGACCGGACACACCTATGTTGGAGAAAACAGAATTTATGTTTACCTGATAAATTACTTTCTCCAACGGTGTGTCCGGTCCACGGCCCGCCCTGGTTTTTTAATCAGGTCTGATGATTTATTTTCTTTAACTACAGTCACCACGGTATCATATGGTTTCTCCTATGCAAATATTCCTCCTTAACGTCGGTCGAATGACTGGGGTAGGCGGAGCCTAGGAGGGATCATGTGACCAGCTTTGCTGGGCTCTTTGCCATTTCCTGTTGGGGAAGAGAATATCCCACAAGTAAGGATGACGCCGTGGACCGGACACACCGTTGGAGAAAGTAATTTATCAGGTAAACATAAATTCTGTTTTCCTTTTAAGAAGAAAAACATAAATTATGATTTCCTGATAATTTCATTTTCTTCTGAAGGGAAGAGTCCACAGCTCCCGCCCGTGTTTTTATATCTATGAGGCGGCTGTAATTTTTGTTCTTCTGGCACCTTTTTTCACCCTGATATTTCTCCTACTGTTCCTTGTTCCGTTGTCAGAATGAGTGGGGAATGAAGGAAGTGGGGGAGGTATTTAAGCCTTTGGCTGGGGTGTTTTTGCCTCCTCCTGGTGGCCCGGTTCTAAATTCCCTTAAAGTAATGAATGCAGCTGTGGATTCAGAAGAAAATGAAATTATCAGGTAAGCATAATTTTATGTTTTTAAACAACTTTTTAATGTACTTCTATTATCTAATTTGTTTCATTCTTTATATATCCTTTGTTGAAGAAATAGCAATGCACATGGGTGAGCCAATCACACAAGACATCTGTGTGCAGTCACCAATCATCAACTACTAGATATGCTTTTTAACAAAGTATATCAAGAGAATGAAGTAAATTATATAATAGAAGTAAATTGGAAAGTTGTTTAAAATTGTATCCTCTTTCTAAATCATGAACAACATTTTTTTGGTTTTATGTCCCTTTAACAGACCAGCTTTAAGTTGGATTTAAACTTTGCTGAGAGCTTTGAAAGCTATAGTAATCTCCTTTTTACCACTCACCCCAAAATCCTGAGCCTCGTACTTGTTGTGTAGTAATAGTTTCTTCAGTACAGAAGCTTATTTCTATCCCTAATTGGCTACAGCAAATAGGATAATGTAACACTCAAAGTTTTTCAAAATATTTAATTTGTTTGTTTATTTATGATACAAGAATAATTCAAGACTTTTATAGTCTGTAAATTTTCATTTCTTTTAAAAGTTTAACATGTGATGAATATTCGTCTCTATTCCAGTGACGTTCTTCTATGACTAGTTCAAATGAATATTGGTTTGGTTCTGTTGTGTTTTCGCTTGTTTTATCTGAGAAGTGAGACACTTATGCTGACCCAAATGCAAACACGTTACTTTCATCAGATGGTTAGAGTCCACGAGCCATCACATGTGGGAATATTCCCCTCCTGAACACTAGGAGGAGGCAAAAGACTCTCCAACACACCAGAGTTTAAATCCCTCCCACTTCCCATTATCCTCAGTCATTGTCCACCAATCCCTTGGGTTAAGATGCTGTTACTAACTCAGATCCTTGGCACCGTGCTGTCCCTGCTTAGGATGGGCTTGTTTGCTGGAAACAAGTTGCTGCAGCTGAGGTAATCCCAGTTGACAGAGGTGCTGAATGGTAAGTATCTGCACCTTACAAGCCCACCGGTATTGTGAATCATGTGTGCATGTTACACCATACACCTTTATCACTATTAGGCACTTTTACCCTTTAAGAAAGCGCAGGAAAACTTGTCAGGGATTGGAGGGGAGTAGATGGGGACTCCTGAGTTTTAAACTTACCTACAATTAACTTAACCTAAATACTTAGGCTATCATTTTAAGAGGGATATTATTATTATAAGTTAAAACTACTTTACAGAGGGTTGCACTCTGTAGTATCAGATTAAGCTTCACTAGCAATGACCGGTAACTTCATTAATAGTCTATGTGCTTAATATCGATTCTGCAATGCTGTAAATGCAGCAGGATTAAGATTACATCTGCTTTGCACTTTTTAAATATTGAATAGTTTAACTGGCTTAGATCGACTTTAGCTATTAAATATAAAATAGTTAATAGCCACTGCCACACATCTTTTTGAATCATTATGTAAGAGTACCAACTTTCAAAATGGTGATTATAAGGACTATTCTGCCTTTTGTTCAGTTAGGGCATTATATGTCCTCCATAGACTTACAGGGTGCATATCTTCATATTCTGATTCATACAGTTTATTTTCAGTTTCTGAAATTCTCTTTTCTAGACAAGCTTTATCAATTTGTCGCTCTTCCTTTTGGCCTAGCGATAGCTCTAAGAATCTTTTCTAAGGTTCTTGGTGCCCTACTCTCTGTAATCAGAGAGCGGGATATTGCGGTGTTTCCTTATTTGGACGATTTCTTGGTATTAGCTCAGTCTTTATATTCTGCAGAATCTTACACGATTCAACTAGTGTTGTTTCTTTGAAAACATGGTTGGAGGATCAATTTACTAAAAAGTTCTTTGATTCCTCAGACAAGGGTCACCTTTTTAGGTTTCCACATAGATTCAGTGTCCATGACTCTGTCTCTAACAGACAAGAGAAGTTTTGAATTGGTTGCAGCCTGTCGGAACCTTTAGTCTCAGTCATTCCCTTCAGTAGCTATGTGCATGGAAGTTTTAGGTCTCATGACTGCAGCATCGGACGCGATCCCCTTTTGCTCATTTTCATATGAGACCTCTCCAGCTTTGTGTGCTGAACCATTGGTGCAGGGTTTTTTCAAGGGTATCACAATTTATATCCTTAAATCCCAATGTTTGACTATCTCTGACTTGGTGGTTAAATCGCCATCGTATAGTTCTAGGGGCCTCTTTTGTTCATCCAACCTGGACTGTGATCTCAACAGATGCGAGTCTTTCAGGTTGGGGATCTCTGACAGCGCAAGGAGTTTGGAAATCTCAAGAGGCGAGATTACCAATCAATATTTTGGAACTCCGTGCTATTTTCAGGTTCTTCAGATTTGGCCTCTGTTGAAGAGAGAATCGTTCATTTGTTTTCAGACAGACAATATCACAACTGTGGCATTTGCCAATCATCAGGATGGCACTCATAGTCCTTAAGCTATGAAAAAAGTATCCTGGATACTTGCTTGGGCGGATTCCAGCTCCTGTCTAATTTCTGTGGTTCATATCCCAGGTATAGACAATTGGGAAGCGGATTATTTCAACCGTCAGACTTTACATCCGGGGGAGTAGTCCCTCCATCCAGATGTGTTTTCTCAGGTTGTTTAGATGTGGGGTCTTTCAGAAATAGATCTGATGGCTTCTCATCTAAACAAGAAACTTCCCAGGTACCTGTTCAGGTCCAGGGATCCTCAGGCAAAAGCAGTGGATGCGTTGACACTTCCTTGGTGTTACCAACCTGCTTATATTTTTCCCGCCTTTAGTTTTTCTTCCAAGAGTGATCTTCAAAATCATCATGGAGCAATCGTTTGTGCTGCTGGTGGCTCCAGCATGGCCTCACAGGTTTTGGTATGCGGATCTTGTTCGGATATCCAGTTGCCAACCTTGGCCACTTCCATTAAGGCCGGACCTTCTGTTTCAAGGTCTTATTTTTCCATCAGGATTTCAAATCTTTAAATCTGAAGGTATGAAAATTGAACGCTTAGTGCTTAGTCATAGAGGTTTCTCTGACTTTGTGATTAATACTATGTTGCAGGGTCGTAAATCTGTTTCTTGAAAGATTTATTATCGAGTTTGGAAGACTTACATTTCATGGTGTTTTTCTCATAAATTCTCTTGGCATTCTTCTAGAATTCCTAGAATTTTACAGTTTCTTCAGGATAGTTTGGATAAGGGTTTGTCTGCAAATTCCTTGAAGGGACAAATCTCTGCTCTTTCTGTTTTATTTCACAGGAAGATTACTAAGCTTCTTGATATTCACTGTTTTGTTCAGGCTTTGGTTCATATAAAGCCTGTCATTAAATCAATCTCTCCTTCTTGGAGTTTTAATTTGGTTTTAAAGGCTTTACAGGCTCCTCCATTTGAGCCTATGCATTCTTTGGACATTTAAATACTTTCTTGGAAAGTGTTGTTGTTTCTTGTGGCCATCTCTTCTCCTAGAAGAGTTTCTGAATTATTTGCTCTCTCTTGTGAATCTCCTTTCTGATTTTTCCTCAGGATAAGGTAGTTTTGCGGACTTCGTTTAAATTCTTATCTAAGGTTGTGAATGCTAACAACATTATTAGAGAAATTGTTGTTCTTTCTTTGTATCCTAATCTTAAGAACTCTTTGGAGAGATCCTTACGTTCTTTGGATGTGGTAAGAGCTCTGAAATATTATGTTGAAGCTACTAAGATTTCAGGAAGACTTCTAGTCTATTTGTTGTCTTTTCTGGTTCTAGGAAAGGTCAGAAAGCTTCTGCCATTTCCTTGGCATCTTGGTTAAAGCTTTTGATTCATAAGGCTTATATGGAGTCGGGTCAGGCTCCGCCTCAGAGAATTACTGCTTATACTACTAGATTAGTCTCCACTTCGTGGGCTTTTAAGAATGAAGCTTCAGTTGATCAGATTTGCAAAGCAGCAACTTGGTTTTCTTTGCATACATTTACTAAATTCTACCATTTTGATGTATTTGCTTCTCCGAAAGCAGTTTTTGGTAGAAAAGTTCTTCAGGCAGCTGTTTCAGTTTGATTCTTCTGCTTATGATTTAAGTTTTTCCTTTCATTTATGAGAATAAACTTATATTTGGGTTGTGGTTTAATTTTTTTCAGCGAAATGGCTGTTTTTATTTTATCCCTCCCTCTCTAGTGACTCTTGCGTGGAGTTTCACTTCTTGGGTATTGCTATCCCATACGTCACTAGCTCATGGACTCTTGCCAATTACATGAAAGAAAACATAATTTATGTAAGAACTTACCTGATAAATTTATTTCTTTCATATTAGCAAGAGTCCATGAGGCCCACCCTTTTTATGGTGGTTATGATTTTTTTGTATAAAGCACAATTATTTACAAATTCCTTTGCTGATGCTTTTTACTCCTTTCTTTTTCACCCCACTACTTGGCTTTTTGTTAAACTGAATTGTGGGTGTGGTGAGGAGTGTATTTATAGGCATTTTGAGGTTTGGGAAACTTTGCCCCTCCTGGTAGGATTGTATATCCCATACGTCACTAGCTCATGGACTCTTGCCAATTACATGAAAGAAAGGAGGCCGTCTGCAGAAGCTTAGATGTAAGGTAATCACATAGGTAAAAAGAGTAAGAGCCTACTTAGGTTTATCCTTTTACATAAAATACCAAGAGAAAAAAAGCAAATTTAAAGATAAAAATAAATTGAAACGTTGTTTAAAATAACATGCCCTGATCCTGTTCCGGAGGAGGAGCTCAGGTGTGTGGTCAGACGAGACACCTGCTCAGCATTACCTCCACTGCAAGCTGTTGGCGAACTCTTCGCGCCTAAACCCTGAGACCCTGGGTGGCCTGCTCAGCAAATCTATCGCTGCTGGATCTGACACAGTGCCATAATACCGCACAGAACTGTATGCTGCTATAACTATAGGATCTGCCTTCTGCCCTAGTTGATCAACTCCTACTATCATAAGGGGAAAAACGAAGAGAAAAAAAGTTATGCCCCACTACCTGTGACAAACCCTTCTTTGCATTTGAATTGGAGCGGAGGACGGACTCTGATCAAATCTAGGAGATCTCTGGTCCGGAGCCTCCGTTGAGGCTAACCCTGGTTTGCCTGCTGAGCCCGGTGAGACGACCCGCCTGTTCTACATCGGCACTGACAAACCGAACTTATCAACTGCTTGGTCTCACCTGCAAGCCCCGCTGTACCGACCAAGAGCCGAGGTCATTGGATGAGTTTGCCTGCAGCTGAGCTACCTCGACTTTTGCCATTGTCTGCAGTGAAGAGGCCAGACTCGCAGCTACTCCCAGTCCGTTGTCCCCTCCCACCGGTGCTGTGTGAGGGACACAGACCGCTGTTTGTTCCTGGCTTGTCTTCTTGGGTTCCGGGCTGCCTTCCTTACTGCCCGTCACCCCCAGTGCTGATCGGTTTGGGGGCTGTTTGTCATCCTCGGTGGCTGTGATCGGGCGCACTCCCCTCCCACCGGTGCTGCGCGAGGGGTCTGTGCTGAAGAGGAGACCCTTGATTTCCATAGAGGCATCTGGACTGGAACAGCGGGTAATGTTACAGTAGCTTGCTACTGAAAATCAGAGTCTGTGCCCCCCTCCTCCCCTCCCTCTTGATACACTCATAATTATACAAGTTAAGGGGAAGAAGTAGCCCCGGGGAGATGAGAGGGGGAAGGTAAAGGGGCCAAACGGACATTCTGCACCCGATTCCGCCTAGGCAAGGCAGGATAAGGTTTAAACTTAAAGACATTATTCTACCTGGCACTTACCCATGATATTGAACCTGTTTTACAGTTTTTTTTTTCTTTTGAATTCGATCTAATCTACCTAAAATTGTCTAATATAATTTTCCTTGGCAAACAAGGCTGATGACTTCCATAATATGGTCATGTATATACTAATGTAGCCCAGGCAAACTATGCTGGGATATATGGTCTAATCAGGCTTATCAACTAACCCTAGGGAGGTGGTTTATTTAGCTTTTCCCTCTATCGATATTTATACCTTGAACCCTAATCCAGAATCTTATCCCCTCCCTAACAACATTTGTTAAATTATAGTGTTCATCTTCTAAGCTCACATGTAAAAGCAAGGAATCTTGAACTAATTTAAATTAACTGTTAAACCTGACAACTATGCATGAGTTGGTACTCTATATCTTAACCCTAGGAGGGAGAGGAGAATAGAGAGGGTAAGGGAGAAAGAGAAGGGAAAGAATAGAATGGAAGGGGGAGATTCAAGAGAAAGAAAGGAAGGGAAAAGAAAAGGGGCGAAGCTAGAAAGTTGTTCCCTAAAAAAGAATTAAAATCTTATTAATCTTGCTTTAAGCACTCCCCCTCCTATCAATATCTATATCATAGAGGTTGGGAAATGTAGTAGTGAACTGTTAAGAAGAGAAGAGGGAAAATTCTTTTTTTTTTTCTCCTTCATTTGCTGTTAAAGGGACACTGAGCCCAAATTTGTTCATTTGTAATTCAGAAAGAGCATGCAATTTTAAGCAACTTTCTAATTTACTCCTATTATCAATTTTTCTTCGTTCTCTTGCTATCATTTTTTTAAAAAGAAGGCATCTAAGCTTTTTTTTGGTTTCAGTACTCTGGACAGCACTTTTTTATTGGTGGATGAATTTATCCGCCAATCAGCAAGGACAACCCAGGTTGTTCACAAAAAATGGGCCGGCATCTAAACTTACATTCTTGCATTTAAAATAAAGATACCAAGAGAATGAAGATAATTTGATAATAGGAGTAAATTCGAAATTTGCTTGAAATTTCATGCTCAATCTGAATCACGAAATTAAATTTTTGGGTACAGTGTCCCTTTAAAAAGAGGTTTTTATACCAGCTTTCACTTATTAACAGAAATGTTGCAATTACTATGCAGTAGAGAATTGGTTTAGATTTTGCTATTCGGATTGAGTTTTTTTGTGTCAAGGGGTACTTGTTAAACTAAATTGTTTGTTTCTCCTGCCTATGCATAGAGGCAGATAACCTGACATTTATGAGGTACAATTGTTAAAATAACAGCTGATAAGAACTGAGAACTGTATTTATGTTTAGACTAGAATTTTTAGTACTAATTGTGCCCCCTGTCCCTCTCCTCCTCTTTGTCTCTTCCGTTTTGCTCTCCTCCTGAATCTAATACTATTAACTGATTGCCCATATTGAGATTAGAGCATATACTACTCTTTATCCCCTAGCCCGTCCTCAGGAGTGAGGGGAGGAGTGGGAGAGAGAGAGGGGAAAAAGGGGAAAGGAAAAAAAAAAGGAAAAATCTTACAAGATTACTCGAGTATTAATAGCCTACACCTTCTGCTGGAACCTATCACTTGCCTAAATTAGAGTATTTGCACTCTCTGGCTCTCTGTGCCCTATTACACAAGCTTTTCACCTCCTCTACACCGCCACATCCTCACTTTTAGCCAATTAATAATCCATCACATCATAATTCATATTCACATAATTCCCTCTCCCTCCCCCCTTTTTTTTTTTTTTTTTTGCTTAGCACTTAGCATTTATCACTACATTAATTGCACCTCTTCACTGGAAACGTTTTATTAAACGTCTCCCTTCTCACTATTATAACTAACCACGCGGCACATGGATAAATTTCTCTCTAACTCCTCTAAGACTCCTTCTCCAAATATGGCAGCTAGGCATAGGGACAGGAAACTCAAGAGTACACAGGACCTCGTTACCGAGACCCAAATAACCCCTACTAATACCTCAATAATACCAGAAATGATCAATATGCAGACCTTAGTAACCAGCATTTCAGACGCACTTGCACCTAAATTCGAGGCACTTAAATCAGAAATCAAGCAAGATATTACCTCCCTAACTCAAGAGGTTAGACAGTTTTCGAATAGATTGCAGGAAGTAGAGCAGAGGGTCTCTGACTTGGAAGACTTAGCAACGTCACATAGTGCCAAACTTGAGACCTTAACTAAAAACTTGCAAAAAATATTTGACAGGCTGGAAGATCTGGAAAACCATTCCAGACGAAACAATATAAGAATAATAGGCCTCCCAGAGGACAAACAATTTGAAAATCTTAGTCTCTTCATCTCAGACACACTCACTAAAGCTCTAAAGATTTCACCTACATACCACCCGATCATAGTCGAAAGAGCTCATAGAATAGGTGCCCCTCGCTCAGACAACAGAAATGGCAGCAGGCCTAGACCTGTTATCGCAAGGCTACTTAACTATCAAGACAAGAATATATTACTGCAACATTTCCGTAAAAATCAGCCAATCCTTAGAGGACAACAGGATCTGGATTTTTCAAGACTTCTCGGCTGACACAGCCTCTAAAAGAAGAGAGCTCGCTCCGATTTGCTCTAAGTTTATTCAACACGGGTACAGAGCTGCCCTAATCTACCCCTCTAAACTTAGAGTGGTAGTAAAGGATACAACACATAAATTTGAGGAAGGCCAAACGGCGGAAAATTTCTTTAAGACACTAGATATATAAATACATGATTTAATCATTTTATTTAACATTCAGAAGATAGACCCTATGGCTAAGGTAGCCATGGGATTGGGGATTGGGGTTTTCCCCTTCTTTTCTTTTTTTTCTTTTCTTCTTTTTTTTTTTTTTTTTTCCTTCTTCCTCTCTCCCTGCCTGTTCTTTTTTCCCTTGCCCTCTTTCCTTCTCTCCCTGCCTCCTATAAATAAATGGTGCAAAAATTGGATAAACTCAAATTAGTATCCTGGAACGTAGGGGGAATTTCATCTCCCATTAAACGGAAGGCAATCCTAACACACCTATGGAAAGCTCAGGTTGACATTGGGTTCATACAGGAAACCCACTTAAACCTAGAGGAATCATTAAAACTGAAGACATCATGGGTAAGGGAAGTTTTTGCAGCTCCAAGCTCTGGAAAAAAACGGGGGGTGGCTATACTTATAGGGAAAAGGGCCCAAGTGGAGATTTTGCACTCTGAGACCGACTCTGGGGGAAGATTTGTCCTGGTAAAAATGAAAGCAGATCAAGTGATGTATACACTCTGCAATGTATATGGCCCGAATACAACTGACCCTGAGTTCTGGGATCTGATACAGGCCAAACTCCTACTAATTAGTGAAGGCTACCTAATCTTAGGAGGAGACTTTAATATGGCCCCACAATGTCCTATAGACAGACTTAGAAGAAATACCAAGCTCCTAAAACAGAAAAAAGATAGTCTTGATTTTAAAATGTTCAATAAAATTAAGCAGAACCTCGCAATACGTGACATTTGGAGAACTCAGAATCCTGATACTCATGATTTCACCTGTCTCTCCAAAGCTCATAAAACGCTATCTAGGATTGACTTATTTTTGACCGACGTTTAGGTACTACAAAGGTAAAAGCATGGATAATGCCGATATTCTTATCCGACCACGGGCCTATTTTCCTTGAGCTTTATCTTGGCCAACCAAAACCTAAGTCATTACGATTCTTCTTTCCTTATCACCTTGTTGCTGACTTAAAATTCAAAGAATGGCTCAGGAATAAATTCAAGGAATACGTTCATTTTAACAGCGACTATATAGGGCACCCGGATATCTTCTGGGAAACTGCCAAAGCAGTTCTCAGGGGTGAAATTATTGCACATATTGCTATACAAAATAAGAGAAGGAAGGCAAGAGAGAAGGAAGTATGTAATTCACTGATCAACTCTTATAACCTTTTTTTACTTGAAAGAACCCCTTTAAATTGGGCAAGATATGTTCGTGCTAAAACCGCAAGAAGCTCATAAAGAGCTTAGATTGCAAGCAAAGATTTATAGATTTGGTAACAAATCAGGTAAAATGCTAGCCAAACTGATTAAAAATGAGAATAAAAAACCTATTATAGACAAAATCCAGCATAATGGGAAACAGCTATTAAAGTCCGAAGAAATTTTGGATTTATTCTTACAATACTTCCAGGAACTGTACACAAGCAAAGGGTATGACACAGAAAAAGCTACTGAATTCTGGAATAAAATTACATACCCAATAGCAACATCCGAAGCAATTGATAGTCTCAACTCTCCCATCACAAGGGAAGAAATAGAAAAAATGATCACTAAACTTTCCCTTAATAAAGCTGCTGGTCCGGATGGCTTACCCAACGAGTTTTACAAAATCTTATCAACAGAGATAGTCCCTTACCTGGGCGATTTGTACAATGATATTTTTATTAACGATAAACAGGTCTCGCCCTCCTTCTCTTCCTCATTTACTACCTTGATCTTAAAAGAGGGGAAAGATCCCACCTGCAAAGAGTCTTATAGACCAATTGCCCTATTAAACTCGGATTACAAAATCATGTCCTCAATCTTAGCAACCAGGCTTCAGACTATCCTAGCAAAAATAATCCACCCGGACCAAGCTGGCTTCCTTAATAATCGTAACTCTACAGCAAAAATTAGGGAATTACTTGTCACAATGGAATTTATCCAGAAATTGCCTATGGGAGTGGCAGGGGGAGAGGATCTCCCGGGTCTGGCCATCTTGTCAATCGACGCAGAAAAGGCATTTGACTCAGTAACTCATAAACATATAACAACTTCCCTAATAAAATTTGGGATCAAGGGTAATCTCCCCAAATTTGTAGAGAACGTATATAATCAATCTTATATAAGCCTGATAATAAATAACAATGTCTCTCCCTCAATCGCACTAAACAGGGGCACGCGCCAGGGCTGTCCTCTCTCCCCGCTTCTCTTTGACGTAGCTATAGAACCTTTGGCAATTATGATAAGAAAATTTCTGGATGGCATAAAAATCGGATTGTATGCAGATGACCTACTTGTCTACCTGTCTAATACGGATTTAAATATACCAAAACTCTTGCGAATTACCGATCACTTTGGCTCCTTCTCGGGGTACAAAGTAAATGCATCAAAATCCGAGTTGCTTTGGCTTAGGAAAAGCACTAGGCATAATTCAAATTTCCCTTTCAGAGTGGTAACAGAATCTTTTAAATATTTAGGGATTCATATCCCAATTGACTTGGGAGACTTGTATAAAGTAAATATAACTCCAATACTCGCTTACATAAAAGAAAGACTCAAAACCTGGCATAATTTACCATTGTCAATCTCTGGTCGGTCAGCACTATTTAAGATGGTCCTCCTCCCAAAGCTGCTTTACGTCCTTCAGAATGTCCCAGTAATCTTACTAGAAAAAGATGTTCGATCAAAACAACATGCCCTATCTAAATCATGAAAGTTTAATTTCGACTTTACTGTCCCTTTAAGCAGTAGAAAACCTACTTTTTTATCCTTGTAGTCACTATCTCCAGCAGCTTCAGTGTGTTTATAAAGTAAAATGTGTGATTTCTTCCTAGTCAGGCAGGTGAAACCATAACATTTGAGTGACAACATGATTGCTAAAATATAAAATACATAGTAATACATTTTAGTTGCTTTAAATGAAAAAATATTGTGTTTTATCTTGCAATATGTTTTGAGATTACTTAATAGCAGTATGACCTGTAGTAAACCAGAGCAGAGTGAGCGATAAGCTTTTTGAGCAGGTCATTCACTTTATCCTGGTGCTGTTTGTTATAGGACTCCTGGTAATTGTGTTGCTACACAAACTAAAAATGCTTTGCAATATGTATGCGCAAGAGGAGCAGTGCCTGCAATAGCTTCCGCCCCACTTGGTAGATTTCCAAGGACAGTCTCCTAAGCTCCAGCTGATGATGAGCTGAGGACACAGAATCTATTCAGCAGCAACCTTTTCTGCTGTACACATTCATATCTGTAACATTTGTGAAATATGTTGAGGTACATTGGTAATCCATTTTTCTTCTGTTATAATCACTGCTACACTTTTCAAGGTGACACCAATGTGTCTTACAAACTACTGTCTTTTGTGTAAAATCAGCTAAATATCAACAAGGATTGTTTGTTTATGAGCTATATAAGTAGTTAGACAATTAGATAGATAGATAGATAGATAGATAGATAGATGGATATGTGCACATACATACAGTAATGTGCAAAAGTCTTTGGCCACTATTAAATTTGTTGTTTTAGCAATAGTATAATGACCATATATAATTATTTGTCAGTCTCTTTATTAGAATACAACTAAAAAATACAGGACATTTGTATGCAGTATTATATTCTAAAGAAGCAAGTATTTAGTGTGACCTTCCCTTACACTTGAGTAACAGGAACCTGGCTCTCGTAAACCTAAATGGAATGAAACCCTAATTAATGTAATTGCTAACACCAGTATTTGTCCTATTTCATGTCAAAATGACTGCTGTGAAAAAGGTCTATTAAACCAGGTTTGTGCAAGACATGCTTGAGCATTACATACACATATGGTATGAGTTTAATTCATTGGAAGCTTGCTAATAAGACCAACTTTCAAGCACATCATTCCACTCAAAATACCAAAGATCACAGAATTTGACAGACATAAAGTCATACTTTTGCTTCAGCAAGGCCACTCTCAAAGAGAAATCGGCAAACAAACTGGATACTCAAGATGTGGTATTCAAGCGGTTATAAAGAAATTTGAAGAATCAGGAGAGGTCAAGGAAAAAAAAGAAGTGGAAGGCCAAGAAAACTTTAAAAATCTAATGAGACGTTTCTCAGTGTCTTCTTTGAGAGACCGGAAGAAGTCCAGTAAGGACCTGGCTTAGCATCTCATCTAGCAGCTTCATCGGGATGCCAAGTTGACCCTTCTACAGTCCAAAGAAGCTTGATCAGGAATGGCCTTTGTGGAAGGGTAGCAGCCAATAAACCACTCTTTTACAGGGTGAAAAGGCTAATATATGCTAAAGCTCACAAAGATTGGAATGAAGATCAGTGGAAAAGAGTAGTATGGAGTGACAAATTCAAAGTTGAAATTTTTGTGTCCAGTCATCGACAATATGTGAGAAGAAGAGTTGGAGATGGAACAATGAGTGCTTGCAGACTTCAGTGAAACATGGTGTAGGGTCTGTCCGGGTTTGGGGCTGCATTTCTGCCAGTGGTGTTGGCGACATTGTCCGAATTGATGGGATCATGAATGCTGAAAAATACAGACAGGGTTTAATTCACCATGCCATTCCTTCTGGAAAGCACCTGTTTGGGAATGGTTTTATTTTTCAGAATGATAACGATCTCAAGCACACTGCTAATGCAGTGAAATCATATTTGGAGAGAAAAACAGCTGATAAAACACTGCCAGTCATGAACTGGCCTCCACAGAGTCCAGACCTGAATATTATAGAGGCAGTATGGGATCACCTGGACAGAGAAAGAAATAAAAGACAACCTAAATCTAAAGAAGAACTATAGGAAGTGCTGAAAGAAGAAGCCTGGTATAATATAAAATAACTTCAGTACAGTCTCCCCAAAAGAGTTCATAGTGCCAATGGAGGTCACACAAAATACTGACTTTTGCCTGAAGAAGTCATTTTCTGGTATTTTCTGTTTGTATCTTAATAAAGAGACCGAAAAATAAATATGGATGGTCATTAAATCTTTGCTAAAAAAACAAATCTAATGGTGACCTAAGACTTTTGCACAGTACTGTATGTACACATACAAATATTAATACACATTTGAGCCCTTCCCAACACCTTGTCATATATCATATCCCTTAAAAAAAAAAATTTACATTTATTTAAAAAATAAAAATATATTTTATATTTAATATGTACACTATATTTATATAAGTGTAATACTTTATTTTAATATGTTTTACATGTGTTTCTTTCATGTAATTAGCAAGAGTCCATGAGCTAGTGACGTATGGGATATACATTCCTACCAGGAGGGGCAAAGTTTCCCAAACCTCAAAATGCCTATAAATACACCCCTCACCACACCCACAAATCAGTTTTACAAACTTTGCCTCCCATGGAGGTGGTGAAGTAAGTTTGTGCTAGATTCTTCGTTGATATGCGCTTCGCAGCAGGCTGGAGCCCGGTTTTCCTCTCAGTGTGCAGTGAATGTCAGAGGGATGTGAAGAGAGTATTGCCTATTTTGAATTCAATGATCTCCTTCTACGGGGTCTATTTCATAGGTTCTCTGTTATCGGTCGTAGATTCATCTCTTACCTCCCTTTTCAGATCGACGATATACTCTTATATATACCATTTCCTCTACTGATTATCATTTCAGTACTGGTTTGGCTTTCTACTACATGTAGATGAGTGTCCTGGGGTAAGTAAGTCTTATTTTTGTGACACTCTAAGCTATGGTTGGGCACTTTTATATAAAGTTCTAAATATATGTGTTTAAACATTTATTTGCCTTGATTCAGGATGTTCAACATTCCTTATTTCAGACAGTCAGTTTCATTATTTGGGATAATGCATTTGAATAATCAATTTTTTCTTACCTTAAAATTTGACTTTTTCTCCTGTGGGCTGTTAGGCTCGCGGGGGCTGAAAATGCTTCATTTTATTGCGTCATTCTTGGCGCAGACTTTTTTGGTGCAAACATTTTCTTTGTTATTTCCGGCATCATTCTTGTCGCCGGAAGTTGCGTCATTTTTTTGACGTTTTTGCGCCAAAAATGTCGGCGTTACCGGATGTGGCGTCATTTTTGGCGCTTAAAGCATTTAGGCGCCAAATAATGTGGGCGTCTTTTTGGCGCTAAAAAATATGGGCGTCATTATTGTCTCCACATTATTTAAGTCTCATTGTTTATTTGCTTGTGGTTGCTAGAAGCTTGTTCATTGGCATTTTCTTCCCATTCCTGAAACTGTCTTTTAAGGAATTTGATCAATTTTGCTTTATATGTTGTTTTTTCAATTACATATTGCAAGATGTCTCAGATTGACCCTGAATCAGAAGATACTTCTGGAAAATTGCTGCCTGATGCTGGATCTACCAAAGTTAAGTGTATTTGTTGTAAACTTGTGGTATTTGTTCCTCCGGCTGTTGTTTGTAATGAATGTCATGACAAACTTGTTAATGCAGATAATATTTCCTTTAGTAATGTTCCATTACCTGTTGCTGTTCCATCAACATCTAATATTCAGGGTGTTCCTGTTAACATAAGAGATTTTGTTTCTAAATCTATTAAGAAGGCTATATCTGTTATTCCTCCTTCTAGTAAACGTAAAAGGTCTTTTAAAACTTCTAATTTTTCAGATGAATTTTTAAATGAACATCATCATTCTGATTCTGATAATGATTCCTCTGGTTTAGAGGATTCTGTTTCAGAGGTTGATACTGATAAATCTTCATATTTATTTAAAATGGAATTTATTCGTTCTTTGCTTAAAGAAGTCTTAATTGCATTAGAAATAGAGGAATCTGGTCCTCCTGATACTAAATCTAAACGTTTGAATACGGTTTTTAAATCTCCTGTAGTTATTCCAGAGGTTTTTCCCGTCCCTGATGCTATTTCTGAAGTAATTTCCAGGGAATGGAATAATTTGGGTAATTCATTTACTCCTTCTAAACGGTTTAAGCAATTATATCCTGTGCCATCTGACAGATTAGAGTTTTGGGACAAAATCCCTAAGGTTGATGGGGCTATCTCTACTCTTGCTAAACGTACTACTATTCCTACGGCAGATAGTACTTCCTTTAAGGATCCTTTAGATAGTAAAATTGAATCCTTTCTAAGAAAAGCTTACTTATGTTCAGGTAATCTTCTTAGACCTGCTATATCTTTAGCGGATGTTGCTGCAGCTTCAACTTTTTGGTTGGAAGCTTTAGCGCAACAAGTAACAGATCATAATTCCCATAGCATTGTTAATCTTCTTCAACATGCTAATAATTTTATTTGTGATGCCATCTTTGATATCATTAGGGTTGATGTCAGGTATATGCCTTTAGCTATTTTAGCTAGAAGAGCTTTATGGCTTAAAACTTGGAATGCTGATATGTCTTCTAAGTCAACTTTGCTTTCCCTTTCTTTCCAGGGTAATAAATTATTTGGTTCACAGTTGGATTCTATTATTTCAACTGTTACTGGGGGGAAAGGAACTTTTTTACCACAGGATAAAAAATCTAAAATTTAGGTCTACTAATCGTTTTCGTTCCTTTCGTCACAATAAGGAACAAAAGCCTGATCCTTCCCCTACAGGAGCGGTATCAGTTTGGAAACCATCTCCAGTCTGGAATAAATCCAAGCCTTTTAGAAAGCCAAAGCCAGCTCCCAAGTCAACATGAAGGTGCGGCCCTCATTCCAGCCCAGCTGGTAGGGGGCAGATTACGATTTTTCAAAGAAATTTGGATCAATTCGATTCACAATCTTTGGATCCAGAACATTGTTTCACAAGGGTACAGAATAGGCTTCAAGATAAGGCCTCCTGCAAGAAGATTTTTTCTTTCCCGTGTCCCAGTAAATCCAGTGAAGGCTCAAGCATTTCTGAAATGTGTTTCAGATCTAGAGTTGGCTGGAGCAATTATGTCAGTTCGAGTTCTGGAACAGGGGCTGGGGTTTTACTCAAATCTCTTCATTGTACCATAGAAGGAGAATTCCTTCAGGCCAGTTCTAAATTTAAAAATATTGAATCGTTATGTAAGGATACCAACATTCAAAATGGTAACTATAAGGACTATTCTGCCTTTTGCTCAGCAAGGGCATTATATGTCCACAATAGATTTACAAGATGCATATCTGCATATTCCGATTCATCCAGATCACTATCAGTTTCTGAGATTCTCTTTCCTAGACAAGCATTACCAGTTTGTTGCTCTGCCTTTTGGCCTAGCAGCAGCTCCAAGGATTTTTACAAAGGTTCTCGGTGCCCTTCTATCTGTAATCAGAGAACAGGGTATTGTGGTATTTCCTTATTTGGACGATATCTTGGTACTTGCTCAGTCTTCACATTTAGCAGAATCTCATACGAATCGACTATTGTTTCTTCGAGAACATGGTTGGAGGATCAATTTACCAAAGAGTTCGTTGATTCCTCAGACAAGGGTAACCTTTTTAGGTTTCCAGATAGATTCAGTGTCCATGACTCTGTCTCTGACGGCAAGAGACGTCTGAAATTGGTTTCAGCTTGTAGAAACCTTCAGTCTCAATCATTCCCTTCGGTAGCCTTATGCATGGAAATTCTAGGTCTTATGACTGCTGCATCGGACGCGATCCCCTTTACTCGTTTTCACATGCGACCTCTTCAGCTCTGTATGCTGAACCAGTGGTGCAGGGATTATACAAAGATATCTCAATTAATATCTTTAAAACCGATTGTACGACACTCTCTGACGTGGTGGACAGACCACCATCGTTTAGTTCAGGGGGCTTCTTTTGTTCTTCCGACCTGGACTGTGATTTCAACAGATGCAAGTCTGACAGTTTGGGGAGCTGTTTGGGGGTCTCTGACAGCACAAGGGGTTTGGGAATCTCAGGAGGCGAGATTACCAATCAACATTTTGGAACTCCGTGCAATTTTCAGAGCTCTTCAGTCGTGGCCTCTTCTAAAGAGAGAGTCGTTCATTTGTTTTCAGACGGACAATGTCACAACCGTGGCATATGTCAATCATCAAGGAGGGACTCACAGTCCTCTGGCTATGAAAGAAGTATCCGTTTTGGGTGTGGATTATTTTTCAGCGGAATTGGCTGTCTTTATTTTATCCCTCCCTCTCTAGTGACTCTTGCGTGGAAGATCCACATCTTGGGTATTCATTATCCCATACGTCACTAGCTCATGGACTCTTGCTAATTACATGAAAGAAAACATAATTTATGTAAGAACTTACCTGATAAATTCATTTCTTTCATATTAGCAAGAGTCCATGAGGCCCACCCTTTTTATGGTGGTTATGATTTTTTTGTATAAAGCACAATTATTCCAATTGCTTATTTTTTATGCTTTCGCACTTTTTTCTTATCACCCCACTTCTTGGCTATTCGTTAAACTCATTTGTGGGTGTGGTGAGGGGTGTATTTATAGGCATTTTGAGGTTTGGGAAACTTTGCCCCTCCTGGTAGGAATGTATATCCCATACGTCACTAGCTCATGGACTCTTGCTAATATGAAAGAAATGAATTTATCAGGTAAGTTCTTACATAAATTATGTTTTTGTAAAACTTTTATTCTAGCCCCAACACTTTACTTCAGGTCTTATGTCGCACTAACTTTTTTAGCATTGCTCGAGCACAGCACATCATTTACAACATTTAATATGAGCAATGTTTTAGCGCAGCCGCACTGTTCATTGAAAATATAGGATGCACTAAAGAGATGTCAGCTGTGCTAAACATTCTATGGTAATATTGTTGTACCATTGAGTTGTAATACCATATTGTGCCCAATTCTGAGCATGGGCCCGCAATATTAATAGTGCACCCTGACGCTATCATTAGCACTTCACTTGTAATGTATTACAGCATGTAATTTTTTTCGACTATTTTGGCCATTTAACCTTTGTGGTTTAAGTTATATTGTGCAATTCTTCTTGGGAATCTCCAAGATCATTATATCTGCTTTTCCGATTTCTTTCTTATAAAACTTTACTAAACATAATTCTTAAAAAATGGACTATATTTAGCCTCTTCCACATTGAAAATTGAAGACTGTCTCACACAATCCTTTTTGTCCCTTTTCCTCAGTATAGTCTTGTGTGGGTACCAGACAGTAAAGGGTTAATGAGGTAGAATCTAGGTAGCAAGGTTTTTATTAAGGTGAGGGCCAAGATGGCAAAGGGTAGAGGGTGAACAGCAGTTGTAGTTGGAAGAAGAGGGTTTATTACAGGTAAGGGTGAGGCAACAAGGGACTGTTGCATGTGTTGAGGATCCAGGTGAAGTTAATTTGGTGGAGGTGTGGGTAATAATGGGTTTAATAGCAGTTGGGGCTTACAGTTAAAGGGACACTGAACCCAAATTTTTTCTTTCATGATTCAGATATAGCAAGATATTTTAAGCAACTTTCTAATTTACTCCTATTATCAAATTTTCTTCATTCTCTTGGTATCTTTATTTGAAATGCAAGAATGTAAGTTTAGATGCCGGACCATTTTTGGTAAACAACCTGGGTTGTCCTTGCTGATTGATGGATAAATGAATCCACCAATAAAAAAGTGCTGTCCAGAGGTCTGAACCAAAGAAAAGCTTAGATGCCTTCTTTTTCAAATAAAGATAGCAAGAGAACGAAGAAAAATTGAAAATAGGAGTAAATTAGAAAGTTGCTTAAAGTTGCATGCTCTATCTGAATCACGAAAGAAAAAAATTGGGTTCAGTGTCCCTTTAAGGTACTTAGGGATCTTGCAGTATATTAAAATAACATTTGTACATTTAGAATATACTTTTTGTACAGGATTATTAGTGACATAAAAATTGAACCACTATTAAAAATCTGTAGTCCGTTAATAACGGTGACAGTTTTGTTCCTCATTTTGGGTCTTTTTCCAATGTCTGAATCGGCGCTTTTAAATAAATACATAAAAAAGCTATTAAATCATATATTATATGAAATAAATCTGTTCATGTAGGAAATCAGAAATCGGCCCCAAACATTTCCTAGGTTTGCTTTTCTTATATCAAATTTGCCATTTTTGGCTCCGTTGTGTAAAATTGTCCAGACAGATGGATTTTGCAATGTTTAAGTATACAGTAGTTGCAGATACTTTATGCTGGTTATCCAGTAACTGGCAGCTGTGTATTGCCTCAGCAAGCTGTCAAAGGGTTATCTTCCTTCCTCATCACACAATCATGTCAGTAGTTTCATATCAGGCTATTAGACTATACAGAGTTATCTGTCTGGGTTAAATGGCGCACAGGGACTGAGTTTAAGTAAATCATTGACAGGTGAAGCTCTATTGCATGTTGAGATTACACATAAAACATAAGTATCCTTATGTGATGTCATGTGTTTGTTTAATCAAACTATATTATTTAATGTATTAATTAATAATGAAGTTACATATAATGAAATCTTACATCAAAAGGTTCAAGCTGTAATTGTTATTGACTGTGAGGTTATTTACAGTGATTTAAATCAGTTTATTTTAGTTAGTTTGTATCACATTATACCAGTTTAAAGGGACTGTAAAGTCGAAATTAGAAAACATTGCATGCAGTCTTAAACAACTTCTATGATCAAATTTGTTTTGTTCCTTTGTTATCCTTTGTTGAAGAATACATTTAGGTAGGCTGATATGAGCTCAGGAGTGTGCACCTGTCTTTAACAATCTATTGGCCAGATTACGAGTTTTGCGTTGTGAGGGGTGCGGTGCTAACTTGCACGTTATTGTCACCGCTCACTTACCTACAGTGCTGGTATTACAGGTTTTTATAAACCCGGCTTTAAAAGACAAGAAGTGAGCGTAGAGCAAAATTGAGCTCCATACCGCACTCCAATACCAGCGCTGCTTAAGTCAGAGGTGAGCTGGTTGTACGTGGTCGTGCACGATTTCCCCATCGACATCAATGAGGAGAGCCGGCTGAAAAAAAGCCTAACACCTGCAAAAAAGCAGTGTAAAGCTCCGTAACGCAGCCCCATTGATTTCTATGGGGAAACACATTTTATGTTTACATCTAACACCCTAACATGAACCCCGAGTCTAAACACCCCTAATCTTACACTTATTAACCCCTAATCTGCCGCCCCCGACATCGCTGACACCTACATTATATTTATTAACCCCTAATCTGCCGCTCCGGACATCGCTGCCACTATAATAAACATATTAACCCCTAAACCGTCGCACTCCCGTATCGCAAACACTAGTTAAATATTATTAACCCCTAATCTGCTGTCTCTAACATCGCCGCCACCTACCTACATTTATTAACCCCTAATCTGCCGCCCCCATTGTCGCTGCCACTATACTATATTTATTAACCCCTAAACCTAAGTCTAACCCTAACATTCCCCAACTTAAATATAATTAAAATAAATCTAATTAAAATCTACTATTAATAACTAAATAATTCCTATTTAAAACTAAATACTTACCTGTAAAATAAACCCTAAGCTAGCTACAATATAACTAATAGTTACATTGTATCTAGCTTAGGGTTTATTTTTATTTTACAGGCAAGTTTGTATTTATTTTAACTAGGTAGAATAGTTACTAAATAGTTATTAACTATTTACTAACTACCTAGCTAAAATAAATACAAATTTACCTGTAAAATAAAACCTAACCTGTCATACACTAACACCTAACCTTACACTACAATTAAATCAATTACATAAATTAAATACAATTAACTAAATGAAATACAATTACATAAATTACAAAAAACCCTCCACTAAATTACACAAAATAAAAAACAAATTACAAGATATTTAAACTAATTACACCTAATCTAATAGCCCTATCAAAATAAAAAAAGCCCCCCAAAAATAAAAAAGCCCCTAGCCTAAACTAAACTACCAATAGCCCTTAAAAGGGCCTTTTTGCGGGGCATTGCCCCAAATAAATCAGCTCTTTTACCTGTAAAAAAAAATAAAATACAAACACCACCCACAACAGTAAAACCCACCACCCACACAACCAACACCCCAAATAAAACCCTAACTAAAAAAAAAAACTAAGCTCCCCATTGCCCTGAAAAGGGCATTTGTATGGGCATTTAGCTCTATTGCAGCCCAAATCCCTAACCTAAAAATAAAACGCACCGAATAAACCCTTAAAAAACTTAATACTAACCCCCGATGATCCACTTACAGTTTTCAAGAGCCGACATCCATCCTCAACAAATCGGCAGAAGTCCTCATTGAAGCGGCAAGAAGTCCTCAACGAAGCCAGAAGTCTTCATCAAAGCCGGTAGAAGTGGTCCTCCAGATGGGCAGAAGTCTTCATCCAGACGGCATCTTCTATCTTCATCCATCTTCAAGATATCCGACGTGGAGCATCCTCTTCTTCCGATGACTACCCGACGAATGAAGGTTCCTTTAAGTTACGTCATCCAAGATGGCGTCCCTTAGATTCCGATTGGCTGATAAAATTCTATCAGCCAATCGGAATTAAGGTTGAAAAAATCCTATTGGCTGATTGTAACAGCCAATAGAATGCAAGCTCAATCCTATTGGCTGAGGTAAGTAAGCGGTGAGAATAACGTTCAAGTTAGTACCGCACAGCTCATAACGCAAAACTCGTAATCTAGCCGAAAGCTTGTAATACCGACGCTATGGAAGTCCCACTGAAAAAAGACTTTACGAAAATTGCGTAAGTTGATTTGCGGTACGGCCACAAAAGTGTGCGAGACAGCTGTACCTACAAGACTCGTAATAGCAGCGGTAGTAAAAAAGCAGCATTATGAGCCTTAATGCTGTTTTTTTACTCATAACGCAAAACTCGCAATCTAGCCGTATGACAGCAATATTTGCAACTATGTATAACATTACTATAAAGAATGTTGCAAGCACTGCTGCCAAATGGCTAAAGACGTGCACACTCCTGAGCTCACCTAGGATTACTCTTTAACAAAGTATACCAAGAGAACTAAGCACAGTAAATTGAAAAGTTGTTAAAAACTGCATGCTCTATCCAATACATTTAATTTTAACTTTAACTTTACTGTCTCTTTTGTTAAGGGATAGTAAACCACAATATTTTCTTTTGTGATTCAGATAGAACATACAATTTTAAACAAATTTTCAAATTTGCATCATTCTCTTGTTATCCATTGCTGAAGGGACAGCATTGCACTACTGACAGGAAGCTGAGAATATCTATTTAGCCAATCACAAGAGACAAATGTGTGCAGGCACTAATTAGCAGCAGCTCCCACTAGTGTATGATATGTACGTATTCATTTTTTAACAAGGGATACTTAGAGAATGAAGCACATTTGAAAATATAAGGGAATTTAAAAGTGTCTTAAAATAACATGCTCTATGTGAATCATGCAAGTTTAATTTTGACTTTCCTATCCCTTTAAGTCTGCTGACCCTAATTGGACACTCATTAACTAAAGGGACATTGTACTTTAATTTTTTATATCCTTTTAATGTGCTCCCAATTATATATTTTACCTGCTGGAGTGTATTAAAGGGGCATTGTACACAGACAAGCAGCTGGTAAGAGTTCGTTGTTTTTAAAACTGCAGCGAGAATACATCCCTTGAAATGAGGTGGGCTTTCTCTTCCATCCCCACTGTGAAGGTGTTTTTTGTTTATTTGTTTACATAGCTTTTCTATAGCCAGTTTTTCAGTACTGAAATGTATAGTATAGGTGGTGGTTTCTGCAGGCAAAGGCAGCTATTTTAAATTACCAGGTAAAAGGTTCTTTGAAAACAATTTTCATACATTCCAGCAGTAAATTGGATAACTGGAACCCATTTTATAGTATAATGCACCTTTAAATTGTTTACAAATAGCTCAGTTACCGTTTTTAGTCATCTGAAAGCTGTGTTTGGCTGTAACTGCCACCTATACTGAGTTTTTTCAATACTGTAGCATTCTCTATAGAAAGGCTATGCAAACAACAGACAGGAGCAGAAAGCTACACCCACAGGGGGATGAAAGAGAGCAGCCCATTAAAAAGAGTATTAATTAGGCACATTTAAAATATAATGTTATGAACTGTTTAACTTATTACATTGTCCCTTTAATCCGGTTATTGCAGTGATGCCTCGATATGGAGGCATCCTGCAATAACGTTTTTAAGTCATCCGGTGCAGAGAGAGCCACTCTGTGGCCCTCTCTGCACCGGAGATCGGTGGCTACCTGCGTTGGTGGGTGGGAGCCGGACCGGGAGGCGGGTGGCGGCCATCGATGGCCATGTGGATGTGAAGGGGGGCGGGATCGTGGGCGGGGGTGGCTGGGGGCGCGCACGGGAGGGTGGGGGCGGGCGCGTGCACGGGGGAGGGAGCGGGTGGGAACCGCTACACTACAGAAAATGGGAAATAAAAAATATGTTAAAAAAAAAATGTTAAACAATAAGCAAGGTGGTGGGGGGTTAGTCTGTGGGGGGTGGGGGGGTGGGGGGGTGGGGGAAGCTACACTACAGAAAAAAACCAAAAAAAACAAAAAAAAAAGCATTTTTTTATTGCAAACTGGGTACTGGCAGACAGCTGCCAGTACCCAAGATGGCCCCCAATAAGGCAGAGGGGAGGGTTAGAGAGCGGTTTTGGGGGGGATCAGGGAGGTTGGGGGCTAAGGGGGGGATCCTACACAGTAGCATATGTAAATATGCTAAAAAAAAAATTCATTTTTTTTTAAAAAACCCTTTTATTTTAGTACTGGCAGACTTTCTGCCAGTACTTAAGATGGCGGGGACAATTGTGGGGTGGGGGGAGGGAAGGGAGCTGTTTGGGAGGGATCAGGGGGTGGGATGTGTCAGATGGGGAGGCTGATCTCTACACTAAAGCTAAAATTAACCCTGCAAGCTCCCTACAAACTCCCTAATTAACCCTTTCACTGCTAGCCATAATACACGTGTGAGGCGCAACAGGATTTAGTGGCCTTCTAATTACCAGAAAGCAACGCCAAAGTCATATATGTCTGCTATTTCTGAACAAAGGGGATCCCAGACAAGCATTTACAACCATTTGTGCCATAATTGCACAAGCTGTTTGTAAATGATTTCAGTGAGAAACCTAAAATTGTGAAAAATTTTACGTTTTTTTTAATTTGATCGCATTTGGCGGTGAAATGGTGGCATGAAATATACCAAAATGTGCCTAGATCAATACTTGGGGTTGTCTACTACACTACACTAAAGCTAAAATTAACCCTACAAGCTCCCTAAAAGCTCCCTAATTAACCCCTTAACTGCTGGGCATGATACACTTGTGGTGCGCAGTGGCATTTAGGCGGCCTTCTAATTACCAAAAAGCAACGCCAAAGCCATATATGTGTGCTATTTCTGAACAAAGGGGGATCCCAGAGAAGAATTTACAACCATTTATGCCATAATTGCACAAGCTGTTTGTAAATGATTTCAGTGAGAAACCTAAAGTTTGTGAAAAAATTTGTGAAAAAGTGAACAATTTTTTGTATTTGATCGCATTTGGCGGTGAAATGGTGGTATGAAATATACCAAAATTGGCCTAGATCAATACTTTGGGATGTCTACAAAAAAAAAATATATACATGTCAAGGGATATTCAGGGATTCCTGAAAGATATCAGTGTTCTAATGTAACTAGCGCTAATTTTGGAAAAAAATGGTTTGGAAATAGCAAAGTGCTACTTATATTTATGGCCCTATAACTTGCAAAAAAAAGCAAAGAACATGTAAACATTGGGTATTTCTAAACTCAGGACAAAATTTAGAAACTATTTAGCATGGGTGTTTTTTGGTGGTTTTAGATATGTAACAGATTTTGGGGGTCAAAGTTAGAAAAAGTGTGTTTTTTTTCCATTTTTCCTCATATTTTATCATTTTTTTTATAGTAAATTATAAGATATGATGAAAATAATGGTATCTTTAGAAAGTCCATTTAATGGCGAGAAAAACGGTATATAATATGTGTGGGTACAGTAAATGAGTAAGAAGAAAATTACAGCTAAACACAAACACCGCAAAAATGTAAAAATAGCCTTGGTCCCAAACGGACAGAAAATGGAAAAGTGCTCTGGTCACTAAGGGGTTAAAGAAAGGTAGCATTGTGCTAGAATTTGCTGTTGTGTATAAATAGCTACTGGACTAATGCTCTATTATCCATATGAATGAGTAGCATTTAAACATGTTGACGTTTTGTTGCCTCAAAAATATAAAGTAAAAGCTGTTTAGATTTCAGCTTAAACCAAAAAGTCACTATCTGTGTGCTTTTCCTGCAAATTCTTATCGGCTGATAGATACCTCCTCCTACTTTATTAGCAAATGAACATCAGTAGGAAATGTCTATCAGCCAATCATGGTCTTGCACAGGAGACAATAAATATATATATATATACCCCAAGCAAAATAGTAATAGTAGCAGCAGAGAGCTGCTGTTGTACACGAGCTGCACATCACTTATTGGCATCAAAAGAGTAATTCAGCTGCATGAATATTAAAAGCAGCTTTTCAGGGGCGCAGGTGACCCCGTTTATACTTTCTCTATATGACCATGGAGCCAGAGAGCATAGTAGGAAGCACACAAGTGATGTTCTAGATGCTGTTGTTTCATATAGATTACTGTGTCATTTATCTTCTAGTTATATTTTTATTCTAGTGATCCTTGCCAGGAAGAGACGGGAAGACCCTTCTGTGAAAACAGGATCTTTGTTACTTACACATCAGAAAGAATCCCACAAGCCAGTTACTCGGAAACAAATAAAACCTAAAAGTTCTCAGAATACCCCCAAAATCCGTAACTATAACTTTAGGGACTGAGGCGATTGGTCTGTAGCATTGTTTTTTTTTATTTGTATGTACTTTTGTCATTATTCTATGTGCTCACCACTTGTATTTATTTGTATGTACTTTTGTCATTATTCTATGTGCTTACCACTTGTATTTATTTGAATATAACATCACAAGTGCTACAGGGGCACGCCATGCTTTCTAGAGAAATTAAATGAGATATTTTACTAGAAAATTTGTTTCTGACATTATTTACATGACAAAGCCATTTTCTCTATTTAATGAGACATAGTACTGAATAGTGTTGTCTTCCTTTATAAAGAACAGCATTTAATCATGCTAACCTTTTTTTTTTTTTTTGGTTGCAAAAAAGTTAATTAAAAGCTATTTAAATTGCAATTAATACAGCAATATGAGTTGTGTACTTCCTGTTACTTATGTGTATTGACTGATAGCTACTTTACTTTCTACTGTTTCTCATTGATTAACAGTCAGTGAGTATTGGTTGGAAGTTCCTATCAACCAATGAGCATTGGCAGGAAGTTCCTACCAGCCAATGAGCATTATCAAGAATTGCACAGCTGAAACTGTTGTATTAGTTTTAAAGGGACAGTATACATCAATTTTTATTTAACTGCATGTAATAGACAGTACTATACAGAATAATATGCACAGATACTGATCTAAAAATCCAGTATAAAACTGTTTAAAAACGTACTTAGAAGCTCACAGTTTAGCTCTGTTGAAATGGTTAACTGGAACACACACTGCAAATTGGTCCTATAGCAAAAAAGCAGACACTCCCCCTCCCCCTTCCTCTGCATATGAAAAGACTCTTTAAACAAACAGGGGCAAGCTGAAGTAGGTATACATCAGTATTCTCCTAAAACTTTGGGGCTTGGTTAGGAGTCTGAAACTCAGCACAATGTTATTTAAAAATAGGCTAAACTATACATATAAATAAAGCTGTATAGGCTAAATAAATGGATCATCTACAAAACATTTATGCAAAGACAAATTTAGTGTATAATGTCCCTTTAACCCCTTGAGTGCTAACGACGGCTCTGGGCCGTCACAGAGTTTCCCACTCAGGTTCTAACGACGGCTCAGAGCCATCGCTAGCACTCTCCCACCTTGAGGGAGATTTGGGGGCTCCCACCCGCTCCTACCCCGGCAATCGGGCCTGTATAATGACAGGCATCGGGGCTTTACGTTTTGCGTGGGGACGTCACTGCGCAACTTTATAGAAAAAAGGCAATGGACAATATAGGGAAAGGGGGCATGCTACTTAGAAGCCTGTATCGCAGGCATCTAAGCAGCTACAGATCCCCAAGACCCACCGTTGGAAAGGTAATCGTCTAACCTTTCCAACAGTATAAGTCCTGGGGATCTGGGGGGGGGGGGAGTAAAAAAAATATATTTAAAAAAAAATTAAATTAAAAAACCCTCAATTGAGCTTAGCACCCAGGTGGGAAAGTGCTTATCACTCAAAGGGTTAAAGGGACAGTTTACTCAAAAATGTTCTCCACTTTAATTTGTTCCCAATGATCCACTTTACCTGCTGGAGTGTATTAAATTGTTTACAAGTATTTGAAATAGTTTATTTAGCCTGTGGTATCCCCACCCGTCCTGAAAGTTTTTGGACTCAAGGCCAAGCTCTGTTAACACAGCCAGTAGAAGAAATTACACTCCCAGTGGGTTATAGAAGAGATAAGGTAATAAAATGTTAATTTTCCATTGTTCTCTCCAAGTATTGGTGATTGGTTTACAGACAGATATAAGATAAAGAAGCATGTTCATGTACACAATGTGATACAGTAATGAGATCTGATTATACCTACAAGCTCAACCCATTTTATTAGGTTGTGGCTTCAAAACACAAAACCAGCTAATTCATATACACAAATAACCTTAAAAAGTAAATCTCATACATTTAATAATATAAAAAGTAATTGGAAACACATTAAGGTAAAAACAATTTAGTAATTATTTTATGTGTATAATAAAAAAAAGTGGGTACAATGTTTCTTTAAGTACGACTTGTTGCAGAGATGTCTGGATCTCCACAAGCCCTGTTCCCTCAGAGGAACACAGGGATATAGCTTTGCTGTATTCCAGTAGTTCCAAAACTTTTAGTAATACCATACATATCAATGAGATATAATAAATCCACCACACTCATAATAGCCAACACTGCCAAGTACCAGACACAAAGACAGATGTCTGTGAGGGGAGTGTCAAAGAGAGATTTATTGGGGTGGGTGCTGAAAATATTCCAAAAGAAAAGTAGCAGTGGGTTATACAAGTATCAAGAGAGTCATGAGGTTTGATTATGTAATATCTCTGGCTACTGAGTTACTATTACTGACAGATATACTGAATGGGGAAAAGCTGTGTATTCTTATCCAATCTGATCACTGTGTGTATCACAGATGAGCAGGAAGCATGTGGAAGAAAGTACCTTGTAAAGCATAAGGGGCCCTCTGCTAATTGCACAACAGTGTAGTCCTCAAGACCGCAGGATTTAGGTTCTAGATTTTCCTTTTTGATATATTGACCGACACAATTTTTTTTTATTCTAGCAAGATAAGTCAGTAAATGTCACATTTATATATGTGTTTACATTCTGATCCTCACTGTGTTTGACAATTCTTAGTTTAATTATGAGGGCAGTAGATTTGTACAGTGCCCCTACCAGGCTTTTTTTTGTTTGTTTGTTTCTTAATGCAACAGCGCACTAGCTGAAAATATCTACTCTGGACAGTAAACGCATGGTGACACCTAAACATTTCTATAGCACTGCTTAAAGCTGAGAAGAACTTGAAGATAACATAAAGAAATAAATATGCTGCAAATGTCCAGCTGTTTTTGCTGACTCTTCTGCATAAAATTATTACTTACCAGTTAAAGGGACAGTCTACTTGAACATAAGATAGATAATCCCTGTATTACCCATTCCCCAGTTTTGCATAACCAACACTGTTATATTAATACACTTTTTACCTCTGTGATCACCTTACATCTAAGCTACTGTAGACTACCCCCTTATCTCAGTGTGGTTTACAAACTTGCATTTTAGCCAGTTAGTGCTGGTTCATACATATCTCCAAGGGAGTGAGCACAATGTTACCTATATGGCACATATGAACTAGCACTTTCTGGCTGTGAAAAGCTAATAATAAAAAAAAAGATAAGAGGTAGCCTGCAGGGGCTTAGAAACAGACGGATATTAATATTGGTTGTGCAATGCTTGGGAATGGGTAGTAAAGGCGCTATCTATCTTTTTAAACAATCACAAAAATCAAGTAGACTGTCCCTTTAAGCAGAAAATTAAAGTTATCTCTTCCTAAAAGTGCAGTCTTTGTGCAAGCCAAATACATTTGCCAGACTGCTGTGCATATGATAGTACCACACCTGCACTTGAGGGAAGGGAATATTTAATATTATTACTTAAGTAGGAAGCAATAAATGTTTTATTATGGTGATTTAGTATAGAGAAACAGCTATACAGGGGGAGTGGTTTAGCAAACAGCTCTACTTTAAATTAACCAAGGAGGTTTTACATAATCTTCCCAAGCACCTTAAATACATATGGCATCTCTAGGAGACCCCTTAAAGGGACAGTCTAGTCCAAAACAAACTTTCATTTTTCAGATAGGGCATGTAATTTTAAACAATTTTCCAATTTACTTCTATCACCAATTTTGCTTTTTTTCTCTTGGTATTCTTAGTTGAAAGCTGAACCTAGGAGGTTCATATGCTAATTTCTTAGACCTTGAAGACCGCCTCTAATCTAAATGCATTTTAATAGTTTTTCACCACTAGAGGGCATTAGTTCACGTGTTTCATA
Organism: Bombina bombina; assembly: GCF_027579735.1. Classification (NCBI taxonomy): domain Eukaryota; kingdom Metazoa; phylum Chordata; class Amphibia; order Anura; family Bombinatoridae; genus Bombina; species Bombina bombina. The sequence continues at coordinate 1,452,075,617 of NC_069499.1, read as the reverse complement.
TAGATAACATTGAGCTCATGCACGTGAATTTACCATGGAGACAGCTCTGACTGGCTAAAATGCAAGTCTGTCAAAAGAACTGAAATAAGGGGGAAGTCTGCAGAGGCTTAGATACAAGATAATCACAGAGGTAAAAAGTGTATTAATATAACTGTTGGTTGTGCAAAACTAGGGAATGGGTAATAAAGGGATTATCTATCTTTTAAAACAATAAATATTCTGGTGTAGACTGTCCCTTTAAGATTATCCAAGGTATCTGTTTGTGTTTCTGATCCTTTGGCCCCTGATTTCTTCTCCCCTATTCTATAGATGCACAATGTAAATGGTGCAGATTTCAGTTTTACATCTAACATACACTTTAATAGGTGTAACGATTTTGAATTCAGAGCTAATTCTAAATATATAATTTCCGTTCGCAGTATATGCAAGTAAACTTACAAATAATTTTACATGTAATGGACTACTTAAAGGGATACTAAACCCCCAAAAAATGATAATTGCATGCTCTATCTGAATCATGAAAGAAAAAAAAGTAGTCCATTACATGTAGAATTATTTGTAAGTTTACATGCATATACTGCGAACGGAAATTATATATTTAGAGTGATCTCTGAATTCAAAATCTTTACACCTATTAAATAATTTTACATGTAATGGACTACTTAAAGGGATACTAAACCCATATTTTTTCTTTCATGATTCAGATAGAGCATGCAATTATCAATTTGTCTTCATTCTCTTGCTATCTTTATTTAAAAAAGCAGGAATTTAATTATAAAAAATTATAATTGGAGTAAATTAGAAAGTTTCTTAAAATTGCATGTTCTATCTGAATCATGAAAGAAAACATTTGGGTTTAGTTTCTCATTAAAAGAGTGTGACATGCAGTTGTAAATATCAGGCTCCTTGATCTAGAATTTACTTGCTTTCTCGTTTTTCATTTTCTTCTCAGCATTTATCATTCAAAATAGTTACCACTTTGACTATACTCCAATAACATTTATCTTACAGCTCCTTCAAACCCCTTATTGAGAGTTCTTTATGCAAATGTTCTGGAATGATTATGCCATAGGTAATAAGTTGCATAAACCTTTGCTGTTTTGGTAGCAAATCAAATAAATCTCTTATTTGCCCAAACAATTGCATGTGGCACACTGAATCCAGCAAAAGATCCTCTAGAAGTTTTATCACACAAATTCAATGTTAAGTTCTGATTGCAAAGTATGCACAAAACTCTTAGCAGAACAGCTTAACCTGCCCTCCTTAAAGGGACACTCAAGTCAAAGTCTCATGATTCAGATAGAGCATGCAATTTTAAACAACTTGGCAATTTACTTGCATTAACAAAATATGCACAATCCTTTTATATTTACACATTTTGAGTCACCAGCTCCTACTGAGCATGTGCAAGAATTCACAGAATATACATACATGCATTTGTGATTGGCTGATGGCTGTCACGTGATACAGGAGGAGTGGAAATAGACATAACTTTGAAATTTGTCAGAACAAAATCTACTACTCATGTGAAGTTCAGACATAGGGGCCAATTTATTAAGTGTCTGGCGGACATGATACACTGTTGCGTATCATGTCTGCCAGACATCAATAAATGCCAACAGCATACGCTGTCGGCATTTATCATTGCACAAGCAGTTCTGGTGAACTGCTTGCGCAATGCTGCCCCCTGCAGATTCACAGCCAATTCCGCTAGCAAGGGGTGTCAATCAACCCGATCGTATGAGATTGGGCGGATTGATGTCCAGCGCCTCAGAAGAGGCGTACGAGTTAAGGAGCAGCTGTCTTAAGACCGCTGCTTCTTAACTCCTGTTTCCGGCAAGCCTAAAGGCTTGCGTGGAAACAGGGGTATACGGCCCCTAAGTGCTATTGCATTGTCTTGTTATTGTGCTTTTGTTGATTATGGAAATCTTCTCTATTTACTGGTCCTTTAAAACACCAAGAAAAAATCTGGTTAAAGGAAGGAATTCTATATTGGATAATACTAGAAAAGTTTAGACAGTATGTGACCCGATATAAACCTTAAAAACCCCAAAGAATCCCCCATTATTCCTAGATCTAAGGGTAGACCAAAAAAAAAAGAAGCATTGAACATGGTGAATTATATGTCAGGGTTCTAGTTAATGGAATTCTATCTTCTAAGTTAAAGGGATATGAAACGTAAAACAATTATTTTGTGATTCAGACAGAGCATATCATTTTAAAAAGTTTCCAAATTACTTCTATTATCACATTTGCTTCTTTCCCGTATTTTTTGTTGAAAAGATACCTAGATAGGCATCTGTAGCACTAGATGGCAGGAAATAGTGCTGCCATATAGTGCTCTTGCAAATGGATAAAATTCTTGCAAAACTGCTGCCATATAGTGCTCTAAAAATGGACCGGGCTCCTAAGCATATGTCCCTGCTTTTCAACAAAAGATACAAAGAAAAATTGATAATAAAAGTCAATTAGAATGATGTTTAAAATCGAATATATTATCTAAATCATGAAACAAAATGGGGGTTTCATGTCCCTTTAACATTCAGCAATATAGATTTAAAGGGACATAATACTCATATGCTAAATCACTTGAAACTGATGCAGTATAAATTGTAAAAAGCTGACAGGAAAATATCACCTGACCATCTCTATGTAAAAAAAGAAGATATTTTACCTCACAATCTCCTCAATCTCCTCAGCTCAGCAGAGTAAGTTCTGTGTAAAAACTTATACTCAGCTGCTCAGCTGCAGGTAAAAAAAAATAATTACGAAATGAACAGCAGCCAATCAGCATCAGCAGTGCCAGTGGAGGCTCCTCCATATGTGTACTGTCGCACGTGAACCCCCAGGGGGCAGAGGAGGGGGGGGGGGGAATGAGCAGAGAAAAAAAAAAGAGAAAATTATGGAAAATTTTATTTTTATTTTTTATTTTTATTATTTTATATTATATTTATTAATAAATGTATTATTTTCCTGTGTGCTGTCTTGTGCAGTGTACTATCATCATGCATATTACTATTAGGCTGAGCCTGAAACCTGAAAGTGGAAAGGGCTGTTTTGCCTATACTTCTATGTATCGCACATGCTGTGCAGTGCGATACATAGAAGTATAGGCAAAAGCACTTTCCACTTTAAAACTGCATTGACTGCAGTGCCACCTACAGGCCAGCCCATAGCCTTCCTGTTCGCACAGCTCTTAGTGTGCGGGAGCCAGCTGTCACATGACACTCGCACACTAAGAGCTGAGCTGTGTGGGAGGAGAGGAGGCAGGGGCGTAACAGTTACGCCGTAACTACACAACGTGAGGGCGGAAAGCACCATTCACAATCCCAGATACATAAGGATCGGATGATAGATTATCCCGGGCCAGGCGCGCTAAGTTGACACTGAACTGAAGAGACTGAGACTGTAGACACATATTAATTTGGTAAGTGTGTCCCCCCCACTGACACCAATGCTTTTATTGTCTAGACTCGTCTCTAATGTAATCACAGTCACACTGAAAGTCGCAGCGCTTTAAGAAAAAAATAAGTGGCTCCCGGTCCCACCTCCAGGCTCCAGCAAAGAGAAGAAGAAACTATATACAGTTAAAATGAAGCGTTTATTCAAGTACAGACTGTACTTGAATAAACGCTTCATTTTAACTTTAAATAGTTTCTACTTTGTCTTCTTCTTTTTGCTGGAGGCGGGACCGGGAGCCACTTATTTTTTTCTTATAGCGCTGCGACTTCCAGTGTGACTGTGATTACATACCTGACTTCTGTGAGTGAGGCTACATTTTTCACGCTGTGCTGTTGTGGCGGCGTGCGCGTGCATAAAGTACACAGTCAGTACCAGTCCAGAATGTTGAGGTGAAGCCTTCACCGTGAAGGTAATATTATTAACAAGACCCTGCACCTTGATAGAGCCGTACCGTACTAGTTAAGCTCCTGGACCGCTGAGTGGCAATGGCAAGTTAGTTACTTACTCTCCTTCCTGTCTGATAAGCCGTGTCTTGTTGTGGGGCATATTTAAATACATAGCCGATGGATAGTAGCCCTTAAAGTACCTGCTATTACACAAACATCTGTCTGTGGTAAGGTTTGTATACCGCGGCAGAGTCAATTTCTAGCTGGAAATCAGTACATATGGACTTTCTGCCTTAAAAGGGATTTGCACTAAAAAAGGCTTGCATGCAGCATAATATATATATATATATATATATATATAATATAAATAAGTATGCAGCTACAAGCCTCTTTTTAGTGCACAAATCCCTTTTAAGGCAGAAAGTCCATATGTACTGATTCCCAGCTAGAAATTGACTGTGCAGTGACAGATATATTATATATAGCCTTTCTCCATTAAAAAAATAAAATAAAAATAAAATACAGGGACATTGCATTTAACTAATGCTGCAGACACTTTTTTTTTCTTTTTTGTTGTATCTCTTTATTTAGTAATAAAAAATATGCAGTGTCCCTTCACTGGTTGTTTTATTTATCTCTCCCTCCCTCCTCTCCCTCCCTCCCTTCTCTCCCTCCTCTCTCTCTCTCCCTTCTCTCTCTCTCTCTCTCTCTCTCCCTCCCTTCTCTCTCTCTCTCTCTCTCTCAAACACTACTACTATTACACACAGACACATACACACACATATAAACACTACTACACACAGACACATATACACACACACACATAAACACTACTACTACTACACACAGACACATACACAGACACTTTTGTTTTACAGCAGCACGCTCTCATACTGCTCTTCTTTCAGCGCATACTTGCAATATCGAAATAGAATAGAAGAGGTGTAAGGTAAGAGCATGCTGCTGTTATAAAGATATTATATATGTAATGTAAGTAAGATATGTATAAATTGTGTTTATCAGACCAGTACATATATATATAATCAGATTCAAGAGTTTAGGTTTTGGTTCAAATGGGTGGGGCCATTTGAGGGGTGGGGCGTTCTCAAAGGGGCGGGGTCTTGTGCACCACCATCTTAAAAATTCACCAGCCGCCAATGAGCAGTGCTGAGGTCATGAACTCTTTTACTGTTATCTCATGAGATTTCACTTAACTCATGAGATTTCATTGTAAACTTCCTTTAAACTGAATAGGGAAATATCATGAGAGTTCACAAGGATCAATTCCTTAGCTGTCCCGGGATAGACATACTGATTTGCTGCTTAGAAATCCTTTACAATGTGATGTGGCTACAAAGGAACTTTTGAGGTAAAATATCTTTCTTTTTTACATGTTCAGGTGATATTTTCTAGTCAGCTTTTTACAGCTATGCTGCATCCCGTTCAAGTGTTGCAACATTTGGGTATTATGGCCCTTTAAGAGACATACAAAAGGGTTGCCCTACCTCCCGTTTACTTATTGACATGAATTTCAAAACCATCATCTCTTCTAAGTTTCTTTAGAAGCCCGAGTTGTTTTTTCTCTCTAATACTTTTTGATATGGCATTAAAAAATGTTATCTTTAAACTATCTACCTATACTGATGACATATTGTTTGTTAGTAACCTTCAAAAATACATCCTAGCAACAATATATAAATGTGGCATTTCTAGCAACACTATATATAATGATAAATACAATAATTTTCTTGTTTAATAAAAAGAATTATAGCTCAAATCACACTTTTAAACTATAAAACTTGTACTCACCTAAAATTTGATCATCATAATATTTGTTTGATTGTTAATTTGTGTCCGGACTGCTAATTGAAATATTTCACAAAATTCTTAACTGAAAATGTATTGATAATTTACTGTATATTAATGATTTAATGAAAACAAGCTCAATGTAAACACATCAGGCAGTCATTATCATTTTCCAGTGGTCCCGCTTAGTCAGCAGGCTATTGCTATTTGAAGATATAGGACCAATCTGGGAGTTGTTAGACTTTTAAATACAAACAAGATAGAAAGTCAGTTAAAGGGACAGTCTAACTTCATAATAAAGTTATATATTTTGTTAGTTTGCTCCATATTAACTTGTCTTACCTGGTTGTCACCATACTGCACACAACGGTTTCTGTTATATTTCCAAGAGATTCCGCCAACTAATGACATCGGCCATGCCTCACTTCAAGACACCACCCTGTGTCTTCGATGAAATCGCAAATAAAGCTCATCCAGCGTTCCCGGTATTGTGCACATGCGCATTATGCAGACAGTGACGTCATTGCATTGAGTAATCCGGAAGAAGACTAGTTCCTAAAAGTGATCCCCAGCTCTTCCGGTAGACTTTGAACATGCGCAGTAACTCAACGCACAATGCGGTGACGTCATCTACATTCACGGGCACGAAATAAAAAAAAACCAAATAATAATGTGCTGGGAATGAAGAAGACGGGGGTAGGCGGAGTTTAGGGGCCATTTTCATCTACCAAACGGCGTGAATCTCTTAAAATCTCTTAAAATATAACAGAAACCATTGTGTGCAGTATGGTGACAACCAGGTAATATGGGGCAAACAAACGAAATATATAACTTTATTATGAAGGTATACTGTCCCTTTAAAGGGTACTGACATATTAATACTCACTGGGATGCTCTTAAATAGACATAAACCTACTTTTTTTTCGTTATTTAGAAAGAGCATACAATTTTAAACATCTTTCCAATGTACTTCTATTATCTAATTTGATTAATTCTCTTGATATCCTTTGTTGAAAAGCATATCTAAATAGGCTCAGTGCTGGCTGCAAATAGATGCCTCGGGTGATTGCCTCACCCATGTGCATTGCTATTTATTCAATAAGAGATATATGAAGAATGAAGCAAATTAAATAATAGAAGTAAATTGGAATGTTGTTTAAAACTGTATTCTCTATCTGAATCATTAAAGGACCAGTCAAACTTAAAGGATATCCACATAAATGTGTGCACAATATAAAAATAATTACGTAGAGTTATACCTGAATGAAAAGCAGCGTTTAATCTTTAAGAATGATCATATTTAAAAATTTTATATTTTTCCCCGTCCTCCTGTGTCACGTGGGTAAGGTTGCCAAATGAAAACTACATATACGTATATGCAGTTTTTCACTTCTGCGAATGCGCAACAGGAAATGGTGATGTCACACGTGACATCACCGGCACATCGAGAATGCGCTTCTTTAATGGAGCAGTGCACAAAAAAAAGCGTGCACTGCCCACATAAGCAGAAGAGCGCCTGCGTGCTGTAGAAGACAGAGTCTTGTGATTTTCATCCTAGCAATGGAGTTTAAATAGTGAGGGCAAGAATTACTGAGTTAGGAATGATTTATTATACTAAGGAAAAAAAAAAGTGAATTTATTATGCTCGACAAAAACAGGCACTGTACATAAATCAGAGTTGTACATAAAAAAGCTGCTTGCACAAGAATATAACCATATATATATATATATATAATAAATGATATCCAGAAAGATGCACTTGAAATTATAGGGCAATAAACCAGAAGCCCATTACAAAATTAAGTCTCTGACATCGTTCCTCCATAATTCTTGTTTACCGGTAATGCAGCAACCAAGATAATAAGCAGCATTGGTTGTGCTCGCATGTGGCAGGGGAGGGGGCAAGATGTGTGCACGCTGGTGAACCGCAAGTGAGCGCTTGCGCGCATGAGCAAATCAAAACAATCATGCTAATTAGCATGGTCCAAAACACTTGTCAATCACTAAAGGGAAAAGCTCCTCTGGACATGGGCGGTCAGCATGCGGCAATTAAATTGAATAAGCGTACTTAGAAGCACATTTTAGAAAAAATGTTACATTCATTGGTTTACATTTTTTTATATAGATATATTGACTTTCAGGTTGCCTATTCCCTGGTAACATTTTTGAAACTTTCATTTGAACACGTGTTGGCTGGTCCTTTAAAGAAAAATTTTGGGTTTCATGTCCCTTTAGATGCCTCGTGCATTGCAATTTCTTCAACAAAAGATATCTGATGAATTAAGCAAATTAAATAAAAGAAGTAAATTGGAATGTTGTTTAAAATTGTATTCTCTGTCTAAATTATTAAAGAAAATTTTGGGGTTTCATGTCCCTTTAAAGGGACAGTCTGCTTCAAAAATGATATTGTTTAAAAAAGATAAATAATCCTTGTATTAGCCATTCCCCAGTTTTGCACAGCCAACACGGGTATATTAATATACTTTTTACCTCTGGTATTACCTTGTATCTAAGCCTCTGCAGACAGCCCCCATATCTTAGTGGTATTTTCAGACTTGAATACTATACTATAGTACTGATTCCGGGGAGTGAGCACAATGTTATCTATATGGCACAAGTGAATTAGCAGTGTCTTGCTGTGAAAAGCTAATAAAAATGTTTGAGATAAAAGGCAGTCTTTAGTGACTTAGAAACAGGCAGAAAATAACAACGTTGGTTGTGCAAAGCTGGGGCATGGGTAGTAAAGGCATTATCTATCTTTTTAAACAATAACAATTTTGGAGTAGACTGTCCCTTTAATGACACAGATACATTGGGGATCTTATACTCCAAGTCACAATCACTGAGACACATTAGAGATACAAACTCAGACACAAGCTTATATCAATACTCTGGGAAACCTATGTCAGGAGGCCCTTCCATACTCACACTGCCACATATAGTCATTTATACACATACTCTCAGACATAGCACACAATGAAATACATTATGAGGTATGTAATAAAGCAGAATTACACATAATACTAACACACAAACACATCCAAATAATGTTCACACTGCCAGGTATAGTAATTAATGCACAAACACACTATCAGACATAGTATACGTTAAAATGCATTGTGGGATACCTATTGAAGCAAACACTACCACACATACACATTCAGACTCTGGCTACTAGACATAGGATACATTACCTGAGATACATTTTGGGGTGCTCAGTGGGGGTTACATTTACAGGCATATCATATCATAAGAAATATTTACACACTCACACAAAACCACATTATAAATCATTGATGAACACATTACATGTGTATAAAATATCATAACGTATGTATGAATAGCAGCCATATAATTATTTAGTGAAAGTCAGACACGCTGCATCTCTTTGCAGTTTTTTACTTGTGAACTGTAGTAACCCTTGAAAGCACTCGCTCCTGCGAGGTGAATGACCTGAAATAAGCCTGGGATCGCAGAAGCTAATATTGCATCACTAGGGGCCGTCCCACTTGGTACAGTCACCACATCACCCTATCTCCTAGCAACACCCACACAGCTCTGCAGATTGGTTACGGAACACCCCCAGTACACACCTCTGCCGTATGAATGGGTAGCTGTCTCATTACTTTCACATTCACAGGCAGGAAAGTCCTGTTGCTAAGCTCAGTAATCACACAAAAAGCCCAGTCTTTTTAGTCTTTCATGTAACACAAACCACCAAGCCAAGTCCCAACGATTACAGATCAGTAAATATGCTGAAAACTCCTAAACATGGGAGCAGTGACTTTGATATGTGAATCACACACAAGATTTTCAGTTAAACCATTACTGATTTTACTGTGACATACAATATGATTTCAAGATAGTTTGTAAAATTGTGCTATGTCATGTTCCAGAAGCAAAGCGTAGTGGGTATGTGTGTTCATACCTGCATGAGTAAAACATTGTTTACTAAAGAAAATGATTGACACTATGTAGAGATTTCTTTTTTACGTCTCAGATATTTAACCCTTTAATGACCAGACAGGGCAAAACAATCAGACTGCTATCTAACTTAATTTGTTTTAGGAAGTCATAACATCTCATGTTTACAGGATGAATACTTTCTGTGTAGGAACTAAACATTTGACATATAATATGTTGCTTAAAATGATGGTTTGATTATTATGTTGTACCAAATTAATGCATACAATGAAATTGAAACAATTTTGTTTTTTAAAGAGGGCCTATTTAAAACATAATTCCAGATTATCTACCGATTAAGTTCAAAATAAATACATTCTTTGTTCACAAGTTGCAAGGGACATGAAACCCAAATTGTTGCATGCAATTTTAAACAGCTTTCCAATTTGCTTCTATTAGCTAATTTGTTTAGTTCTCTTGGTATCTTTTGTTCAAAAAATATACCTAGGTAGGTTCAGGAGCTGCTGATTGGTGGCTGCACATATATGCCTCATGTTATTGGCTCATCCATGTTCGTGGATGTTTCTTCAACAAATGATACCAAGAAAACAAAGTCATTTAGAATATAGAAGTAAATTGGAAAGTTGTGTAAAACTGCATGCTCTATCTGAATCATGAACAACAACAAAATTGGGTTTCATGTCCCTTTAACAAACAGTCAAGTAAAAAAAAAGAATGGTTTTGCCCTGCACTATAACTGTTTAATGACATTCTAAATGGACACATTTATATTACTTTTGCTGTCCCTGTGCTGAATCATTTTAGAACCATACATAGAAACAAATAATTTGACAGCAGTACAAGAACAAGAAAGCATCATGTGTGTGTCCATATAGCCTTCTAAGTACGATGACCAGATATCCTGTTTTTAAAGGGATTGTCCTGTTTTTTAACACACAGTTCCTTAGTCCCCAGAACATTTTGAGGGAATGTCCCTTTTTTGTCACAATTGTTTACTTATTTCATGTTTTATTCTGTGCTATGCTCATGCTGGTATTATTTTTTTTTATCAATCGCAGAGCTATGGCATGCAATATCTGCAGCTGTTAGCAGCTATGCAGCCAGGGAACTACAGCTCCCTGCATGATACGGTAGTGGACATGTGTAAAAGGAGGCAGGAGAAGTTTGCACGTCTTTATGGGGGTGTCTTATTGGGAGTGGGGGCTTGTGAGTAAAGAGAGAGTTTAGCAGCAGAGACAGAGTGATAGCAATTGAACATCAAAAAAGAGAGTTACTCTGTGCATTTATAGTTAATCATTACTAATGTATTTTATTGTGAAGTGATATCTGTTGTGAATATTATAATTATATTACCATATATAGTCTTCTAACAAACTTTAAAAAAATCACCAGTTATGACTGGTAGGAAATACAGCTGATTATGCCTGGTATATATTGTTACCTGCCTGCTTTCTTCACTCAAGTCCATGTCAGAAGCAACGCTACTATCTGTCAAACTTGAAGGACCGTGTTACTGTTCCACGGCATAGATTCCGGTAAGATAATTTTGTATTCTTTTCTCTGTGGGAATATAATGTAATGAAAGAACTCAGGGTCTCAGTGGGACTCCTTTATCTTTATGGAATCTAGGGTTAATATCTCCTGAGGGGGTTATTGAAGAGTGGGGAACTTTAATCATGTTTAAGTGATTGTCTGCTTATGTGTAGTGATGTTGGGGCTATTGGGTTTACAGAACATATAGGTTTTTCGAGCTACGCAGTTCTTGATGGGACTGGTGCGCTTTTCCTTGGCCTGTGGGTTGCACCTCGTGACCAGGCATGGTCACGTTTTTCTTCTCTTTTTCCATATTCTTCCCCGAGTGTTGGTGGAGAGGGTCTGTTTTCTACTTGTCTGGGTCATAGGAGGTGGTGAGTGCCCCAGCCATTGGGGGTGCGAGGTGCCAGTTATTTTTGTCCAAATTTGCCCGGTCAAGTTATGGAGGATTCTCATTTTTCTGAGGAGGATTTTTCAGATTCTGTTACCTACTTGCATTGTAAGGAGGTCAGGGTAATCCAGCCCAATCAATTATGTTCTGTATGCCGTAATAGAGTGCTCTTTTCTCCCTCTGGGGAGAGATTAGAGACCTCTGAGCCGCCCGCCTCTGAGAATTCTGTGTCCCATGAGGTGTGTTCCCTGGATTTTTCTGTTCCTACTCAGGCAGTTGTCCCAAATACTGTTACCCCTTCTCCGGAAGGAGGTTTATTTTCACCAGAGGTTGCTGCTCGGTTGTGCATGGCCATATTGGTGGTTTAGGTGCATTTACAACTTCTTGAGGGCCAGTGTAGAGCTTATCCGTTTCCTCTTTACCTGGGGGCGCCAGGTGAGACGGGTCTTTCTTCTGGAGGAGAGGTTCCCTCTGTGGCTTCAGGGGTCCTGCCGTCAGGATCGGGGCCTTCTAATGCCCCGCCGGGGATAAGTTTTGCCTTTAGATTCAGTCTGATGCGCCTGCATGTACTTTTAGGGCAGGTAATGGAGGCTTTGGCGGATTTCAGTCTTCATTTGCCACCGGATCCTCAATCTTTTGATTCTGATGGCGAACAGCGCTAGACGAGTGGAGGGATGTGGATCATACTCCTGATGTTTTTGTTTGTGTATCTATTCCCAGTTCTGAGTTCTTAGAGGAATCAGGTCTCTGACAGGCTGGTCCTGTTAGTGTTTCTATTCCTTTTCTTGGCGTTCACCTGCGGATGCAGCCTGCTTACTTTTGATCCGGTTAGGATGTGTTTCTTTTATTTCCAGAGCTCGAGACTGTTGTAGCCTTTCCTTTTAAGAAACTTTTTTCTTTCTGGGATTTTGATACTAGCGATTTAGGTTGCGATGATTGTTGGTTCCAGCAGAAGTTACACAAAAAAATAATTAAGAAACAATATTTAAGCCTCAGAGCTTATATTGTCTGCTGTTTGTGTAGTCTAGCCCTGCTAGGGTTTAGAACTTTCAGTTAACCCTTGAACAGTCGTTTGTACCCTGGTCAACAGGCTGGTCCTGGTTTGGGTACTAGTTTACTCTGTTCGTTGAAGTTATATCAGACATTTTGTATCCTTGACAACAGGCTGGCCCTGTTTGGGTACTAAGTTTGCTTCCTCTTGTTACTAGTTTGTTTTTTTCTTGTTTTCTACAAGTTATAGAAGGCCCTTCTATCCTAGATATCAGGCTGGTCCTACGTTTTTTTAATCTTGGTGGGGCATCTGATGTTGGTCGTACTCGATACTAAGTGTTTTGTCCCTGAATAGTGTACATGATTGCTGGGATTACGAATTCTGCAGTATGTTGTAGTTCCGGAGGTCCCCCATTCCGGGGTGTAGGGGGCAATTATTCCCCCCTATTGGTACTCCTTGTTGGTTGGATTGTCAGATTTTCAGATCTCTTTCGCCAGTGTTTGGCTCCTCTTTTTGAGGATTGCTATGCTTTTAGCTTCCCCTTGCCCTGTTGGGGTAGGACTTTTGGTCATCTGGTTGCAGAGACTTGGTTCTTATGGACCGTTTCTTTGTCCTTGCAATATTCCCCTTTTTTATCCTATTTACTTGGGGATCTGGGGGATTGTTATGCAGTCTATCTTACCATCAACCGATAAAAGTTTTAGGATGCTTGTTTATTCGTTAATTCCTTGAGCTTTAGATTTTCTGAGGGTTGATCCAGACTGGATCTTTGGAGACTGTTATATTCTCTCAATCATGGAGTTCTGATCTCTTTGGGGTCCTTCCTTTGTTTTGGGACTTTGTGGGTGCTATCTTAGAGGCCTTCTGGGGCTGAGTGGACAGCCACTGGATACATCATGAGAGATCAGAGTTTAAGACCCCATAGGGGTATGGCATGCATCCACTTTGGTGCAAATTTAATTTCCAGGTAACTTTGTGGTGTTCTGCAGGGGTTTTGGTCTTGATCCGGCACCTGGCTTTTGTTGGTCCATTTTTTTCACCTACTCCTTGTCTTTGACTTGGCATTTTGGTTACTCTGTTTTCAAGATTTTAACAGTCTTGGATCTTTCCGGCATTCAGTAGCAGGCAAGTTTTTCCTGGGAATTTATTTACTGGAATATTCCTGGGTCTCTCGTTTTCCTTGTATTTGGAAGGATCTGGTCTACTGCGCCTATCCAGTTGGCTCCTTCTGAGGTAGTTTCCACATTTGACTCTAGAAGTTCAGTGAGGCAAGGTTTTCTCTTGTCTCCAGTATACCCTCCCTTTGTGTGTCTGAGGGGTAATGATGATAGGTATCCTGGATCCCGAGTTAGTCTCTCTGGGTGTTGGTGCCTCCTTCCTACTTCCTTTCTTTAGGAACTCCTAGTTGGAGATTCATTATCTCTGGGCCTTGTCAATGCTGGTATTTTTTAATCTCTCTTGTCTTTGGGACATTGACAGTCATTTCTGTGATAGGACTGTTCGATCAGAGTAGGGGGTCGGAATTCTGACTGTCCTGTTTGGGCATCGACTACGTATCTTGTCTCCCGAAGGATTCTTACTTAGGTTGGGAAGGCCTTGCAGTTGGTTCAGCAACCTTCCCTTAGCGGGTTGTAGGTTCTTCCTTATTTGTCAAGGTGTTGTCCTGCTTTACCCCGTTTTGTAGAAGTGGTGGGGGGTTGTTTCGGCCTGCTTTCTGAGTTTTTTCCCTTGTTCCTTCCAGGAATGTCCTGGTGCAAGTTTGCTAGCTACTCTGTTGGCTAGTTACTATGGTTTGATGTTTAATCTGCCTGCCTATCCGAGGGAAGCCTAGTCCGTTCCTGTTCTGCTCCTGGGGTTTTCTGACCTATGGGTGTTAAGTTTCTCTGTGCTAGTTAGCTGTCTATGGTAAGGTAGTCTTGTTCTACCTTTTGTCCTTCTGGGACTTCGGTTCCGGTTAAGGCTTTGCATTGGTTCCTTTTGTATCCATGTAGAAGGTGATTTGGTATTTTCATTTCTTGCTGTCCTCCTTCGGTAGAGTATTTTCTACGGGACTTTGTCCTCTTGCAGTCTAGTAGCCGCTCTTTTTCGAGTTCTACTAGGGGCTTCTCTCTCTGTTTGTCCTTGAATCTTTGGGGATTGTTCTGGAGGTTCTTTCGGACCTTCTTATCTGATTCTTCCCTTCTTTCAGTTAGGGAGATTGTGGTGTGGGAGTGAGTTTGTTGTTTCCCTTGCCATTGTTCATGGAGAGGTTTTTATTGTGTGTTTCAAGATAGTTGGACTTTTGTCTCCTCAGGGGCTTTTGTACTCAGTGGAGTCCAGAATTTAGAGTGATCTCTAACTGAGATCGTTATGGTTCTAATTGATGGGCAGTTACCTTGTCCTCTTTCCATATTTTTGTTCTTCTGTTGAAGTAGTTTTTTATCTTGAATCCGGGTTGTGTCAGGCTGTGGTGCCATCAGAATGGGCCGCCTGTTTTTGTTCCCACCCGTTTTTGTATTCATTGTCCTCTATAAGCTTGGGTATTAATTTCCCAAATGTAATGAATGCAGCTGTGGACTCTCCCCGTTTTTAGAAGAAAAACTTAAATTGTCCACAGCTCCCCCCATTTTTTCTGTGGGCGGCCTCAAATTCTTTTTTATTTGTTCTTCTGGCACCTTTTTTCACACTGATATTTCTCCTACTGTTCCTTGTTCCCTTGGCAGAATGACTGGGGGATGAGGGAAGTGGGGGAGGTGTTTAGGCCTTTGGCTGTGGTGTGTTTGCCTCCTCTTGGTGGCCAGGTTCTGTATTTCCCAAAAGTAATCAATGCAGCTGTGGACTCTCCCCGTACAGAAGAAAAGAAAATTATCAGGAAAGCTTAATTTAAGTTTTTTCCCCCTCAGATCTGGTTACCCTATTCTAAAGCTTAAAGGGATGGTAAACTCTGTATATATTGATTATATTATTGCTATTGTTACATTACATTCAATTTACAGACTCAATGTCAAGTAATGGTATGTATGTAAAAACACTTATAAATCCTTGTCTAATCGCTCCGTCTAATGTCGTCTATCACCTGCCCCCTGTGACGTCACGTTGATTGTTTATTTTATTCTACCAATCAGTAAGCCTGTCACCAGACAGGCTTACTTCTATGCAACATAATTTACGCAAGCGCAGTCTTGCATTCTTCGCAGCATAAGGCCAACCAATCAGGAGCGTTAAAAAGCGAAGCCAATTTTGCGCGTTCATGTAATTTCAACGCATGCGCTTATAGACTTACTTATATTTTGGTTTAAGGCAAGTATGCTCATTTTAGAAGGGACCGATTGCTCGCACTCTCTATCTAGTCAAACTTTTACTTCAGACTGAACCAAGTAAACATTGAATCTCGTGACTCCGTGTTTACTTGGTATACGTCATTTGCTCCAATGCGCATGCGTTTGAAATGTCAGAGTCAGGAGCGTGCAAATTGTCTGACGTGTAGAGAGGGTGGAGAATAGGCAAACGTCAAGTTTATTCAGGCAAGGGGCGGAGCGAGGCGGCGCAACAAATAAAGATAATTTTTAGTAAAATTACATATAAACATTAGAAATTGATAATGCGGTTTAATATATATAATAATAACTAATCGAATTCTTGAACTTAGCAATAGCGGAGTTTACCATCACTTTAATAGGACAGTCAAGTCAAAATTAAACTATCATGCATCATATAGGGCATGCAATTTTAAACAACTGCCCAATTTAATTGTATCATCAAATTTTCTTTGTTATCTTAGTATTCTTTGTTGAAAGCTAAACCTAGGTAGGCTCAAACTGATTTCTCAGCCTTTGAAAGCCGCCTTGTATCTCAGTGCATTTTGAAAGTTTTTATACAATTAGACAGAGCTAGTTCATGTGTGTCATATAGACAACACTGTGCTCACTCCCGTGAAGTTATAAATGAGCCAGCACTGGTAGGCTGAAATGCATTTCTGTCAAAAGAACTGCAGAGGCTTAGATACAAAGTAATCACAGAGATAAAAAAGTATATCAACATAACAGTGTTGGTAATGCAAAACTGGGGAATGAGTAATAACAGAATTTATGCTGATAAATTACTTTCTCTTGCGGTGTATCCAGTCCACGGATTCATCCTTACTTGTGGGATATTCTCATTCCCTACAGGAAGTGGCAAAGAGAACACACAGCAGAGCTATCCATATAGCTTCCCCTCTGGCTCCGCCCCCCAGTCATTCGACCGACGGTTAGGAGAAAAAGGAGAAACCATAGGGTGCACTGGTGACTGTAGTTTAAACAATAAATTTTAACCTGACTTAATTGCCAGGGCGGGCCGTGGACTGGATACACCGCAAGAGAAAGTAATTTATCAGGTAAGCATAAATTCTGTTTTCTCTTGCAAGGTGTATCCAGTCCACGGATTCATCCTTACTTGTGGGATACCAATACCAAAGCTTTAGGACACGGATGAAGGGAGGGAACAAGACAGGTAACCTAAACGGAAGGCACCACTGCTTGCAAAACCTTTCTCCCAAAAATAGCCTCCGAAGAAGCAAAAGTATCGAATTTGTAAAATTTGGCAAAAGTATGCAGTGAAGACCAAGTCGCTGCCTTACAAATCTGTTCAACAGAAGCCTCATTCTTGAAGGCCCAAGTGGAAGCCACAGCTCTGGTGGAATGAGCTGTAATTCGTTCAGGAGGCTGCTGCCCAGCAGTCTCATAAGCCAATCGGATGATGCTTTTCAACCAGAAGGAAAGAGAGGTAGCCGTCGCTTTTTGACCTCTCCTCTTACCAGAATAGACAACAAACAAAGATGATGTTTGTCTGAAATCCTTAGTTGCTTGTAAATAGAATTTCAAAGCATGAACCACATCAAGATTGTGTAAAAGCCGTTCCTTCTTAGAAGCTGGATTAGGACACAAGGAAGGAACAATGATCTCCTGGTTAATGTTCTTATTAGAAACAACTTTAGGAAGAAAACCAGGTTTGGTACGCAAAACTACCTTATCTGCATGGAACACCAGATAGGGTGAATTACACTGCAAAGCAGACAATTCACTCCCCCGGGTGAAAAGTCTGACGACTTAGGAAATCTGCTTCCCAGTTGTCTACTCCTGGGATGTGAATTGCAGATAGGTGGCAAGAGTGATCCTCCGCCCACCTGATTATCTTGGTTACTTCCTTCATCGCTAAGGAACTCTTTGTTCCTCCCTGATGATTGATGTATGCTACAGTCGTGATGTTGTCCGACTGAAATCTGATGAACTTGGCCGCCGCTAGCTGAGGCCATGCCTGGAATATCGCTCTCAGTTCCAAAATGTTTATCGGGAGAAGAGACTCTTCCCGAGACCATAGGCCCTGAGCTTTCAGGGAGCCCCATACCGCGCCCCAGCCTAACAGACTGGCGTCGGTCGTTACGATGATCCACTCCGGTCTGCGGAAGCACATTCCCTGAGACAGGTGATCCTGAGACAACCACCAGAGAAGAGAATCTCTGGTTTTCTGATCCAGTTGGATTTGAGGAGACAAATCTGCATAATCCCCATTCCACTGTTTGAGCATGCACAATTGCAGTGGCCTGAGATGAATTCGAGCAAAAGGGACTACGTCCATTGCTGCTACCATTAATCCGATTACCTCCATGCACTGAGCTACAGATGGCCGAGGAATAGAATGAAGAGCTCGGCAAGTGCTTAGAAGCTTTAACCTTCTGACCTCCGTCAGAAATGTTTTCATTTCTACCGAGTCTATTAATGTTCCCAGGAAGGGAACCCTTGTGAGTGGGGACAGAGAACTTTTTTCGATGTTCACCTTCCACCCGTGAGACCTTAGAAAGGCCAGAACAATATCCGTATGAGCCTTGGCTCTGGGAAAAGACGACTCCTGTATTAAGATGTCGTCCAGATAGGGTGCTACTGTAATGCCCCGCGGTCTTAGTACCGCTAGAAGGGACCCTAGCACCTTTGTGAAAATTCTGGGAGCGGTGGCCAACCCAAAGGGAAGGGCCACAAACTGGTAATGCTTGTCCAGAAAAGCGAACCTTAGGAACTGATGGTGATCTTTGTGGATAGGAATATGAAGGTACTCATCCTTTAAATCCACGGTAGTCATATATTGACCTTCCTGGATCATCGGTAAGATTGTCCGAATGGTCTCCATCTTGAAGGATGGAACTCTGAGGAATTTGTTTAGGATTTTTAGATCCAGGATTGGTCTGAAAGTTCCTTCCTTTTTGGGAACCACAAACAGGTTTGAGTAAAAACCCAGTCCTTGTTCTGTAATTGGGACTGGATATATCACTCCCATCTTGAGTAGATCTTCTACACAGTGTAAGAACGCCTCTTTCTTTGTCTGGTCTGTAGACAGACGAGAAATGTGGAACCTTCCCCTTGGAGGAGAGTCCCTGAATTCTAGAAGATATCCCTGAGCAACTATCTCTAATGCCCAGGGATCAGGAACATCTCTTGCCCAGGCCTGAGCAAAGAGAGAGAGTCTGCCCCCTACCAGATCCGGTCCCGGATCGGGGGCTACCCCTTCATGCTGTCTTAGTAGCAGCTGCAGGCTTCTTGGCCTGTTTACCTTTGTTCCAGCCCTGCAAAGGCTTCCAGGTTGCCTTGGGCTGTGGAGAGTTACCCTCTTGCTTTGCGGTCACAGAGGTTGAAGCAGGACCGCTCCTGAAGTTGCGAAAGGAATGAAAATGAGCCTTGTTTTTAGCCTTAAAAGGCCTATCCTGCGGGAGGGCATGGCCCTTTCCCCCAGTGATATCCGAAATAATCTCTTTCAACTCGGGCCCGAAAAGGGTCTTTCCCTTGAAAGGAATATTCAGTAACTTTGTCTTAGACGACACATCGGCCATGATGGCAAAACCAGAATTTTTCGCCGCTAACTTAGCTAATTGCAAAGCGGCATCTGTGATAAAAGAATTAGCCAGCTTTAGAGCCTTAATTCTATCCATAATTTCGTCATATGAGGTCTCCGTCTGGAGCGACTCCTCCAGCGCCTCAAACCAGAAAGCCGCTGCAGTAGTTACAGGAATAATGCAGGCAATAGGTTGGAGAAGGAAACCTTGTTGAACAAATATTTTCTTTAGTAAACCTTCTAATTTTTTATCCATAGGATCTTTGAACGCACAACTGTCTTCAATTGGTATGGTTGTGCGCTTGGCAAGTGTTGAAACTGCCCCCTCTACCTTAGGGACCGTCTGCCATGCGTCCCGCCTGGGATCAGTAATGGGGAACATTTTCTTAAAGATGGGGGGGACAAAGGGTACACCTGGTCTATCACACTCCCTATCCACAATATCCGCCACCCTCTTCGGGATCGGAAACGCATCAGTGTATACCGGGACTTCTAGATATTTGTCCATTTTACACAGTTTCTCTGGGACCACCATGGGGTCGCAATCATTCAGCGTAGCTAATACCTCCTTAAGCAGCACGCGGAGGTGTTCCAGCTTAAATTTAAATGCTAAGGAATCTGATTCTGCCCGCTGAGAAACCTTTCCAGTGTCAGAAATTTCTCCCTCGGACAGCACCTCCCTCATCGACACTTCAGAGTGTTGTGAGGGTACAACAGATAAACCCACCAAAGCTTCTGATTGCTCATACTCTGTTCTTAAAACCGAGCTATCATGCTTTTTAGGAAAAACTGGCAGTTTGGATAAAAATGCTGCAAGGGAATTATCCATGACTGCTGCTAATTGTTATAATGTAATAGGGGCCAATGCGCTAGAGGTACTAGGCATCGCTTGCGCGGGCGTAACTGGTGTCGACACATGGGGAGAGGAAGGTGGGCTATCCTCATTACCTTCTGTTAAAGAATCATCTTGGGCTACATTTTTAAGTGAAACATTGTGATCTTTAAAATGCATAGATACATTATCACACTTAAAACACAAATGTAAAGAGGGTTCCACCATGGCTACTAAAAACATAGAGCAACATCTATCTGTAGGCTCAGACATGTTAAACAGACTTAGACAGCACTCAAATACTGAAATATACAATTTGAGAAAAAAACGGTACTGTGCCTTTAAGTAATAAAAAGTGCACACTTTTTTACTAAATCTAAAAAAATGATCCAATCCTTCTGAAATTTTTACCACACTATCTTAATGCTTTGGAATGATTGCACAGTAAATTTCAAGTCAATTAACCCCTTAATGCCCGAACCAGAGCAACCTAAAGCTGACAACCGGTTAGCAAACTACAGCACCGTGCCATAGCAATCTGCTGTGGCCCTACCTTGCCCCTGGGGATTAATTTGATGAAAATAAGCCTCTATGAAGGCCTTCAGTAGTCTTTGGACCCTCCACGTGAAGCTGCATGAAGCTGTCTGCAATATGAACTGCGCAACTGAGGCGCGAAATTTAGGCCCCCTCCCTCTCCACTCCAGAGTTGTGGGGCCTTCAAAACCCTAAATAGGTGTCTAAAATTCTGCCATGTGGAATAAAACCCCATAAAACACTAATAAAACTTGTATAATGATTATATTTTCACAATAAAATAATCGATTGCCCTTTAACAGTGTCCACCAGTCTTTGAGCCCTGTTAATTAAGCCTTCCTTCTATACTGAGTCTCAGAATATGGCTTACCTTCCCCACATGGGGATTCTTGTCAGTCTTCTAGCATTACTAAGTCTTGACTAGAAAAAGATGACTGGACATACCTTGTAGCAGTTAAGCCTGCAAACTGTTCCCCCCAACTGAAGTTTTCTTGTACTCCTCAGTCCTGTGTGGGAACAGCAGTGGATTTTAGTTCCAACATGCTAAAATCATTTTCTTCTCAGCAGAATTCTTCTTCACTTTCTGCTAGAGAGTAAATAGTACAAACCGGCACTATTTAAAAATAACAAACTTTTGATTGAAGATATAAAAACTACAAATCTAACACCACATTCACTTTACCCTCCCGTGGAGATGCTACTTGTTAGAGCGGCAAAGAGAATGACTGGGGGCGGAGCCAGAGGGGGAGCTATATGGACAGCTCTGCTGTGTGTTCTCTTTGCCACTTCCTGTAGGGAATGAGAATATCCCACAAGTAAGGATGAATCCGTGGACTGGATACACCTTGCAAGAGAAAAAGGGATTATTTTATCTTTTTAAATAACATCATTTTTGAAGCAGACTGTCCCTTTAAAGGGACATGAAACCCAATTTTTTCTTTAATGATTCAGATAGAGAATACAATCCCTTTAATTATGTCTTATTTATGCATTTCACAGTCATCCTTCAACAGTGCAACTTTTGGAGTTTCCCTTATCAGCTAATGAGCCATGAATACCAGGGTATGCCACCTTACTTTTATATAACTATATTCATATAAACATAAAATCAGTGTGTACCATTGCTACGTTTGCTATGGCAAATTACTTTTTGCTACTGTACATATCTCACTAAAAGTATGAGTATACCCAGGGACACTATCCTAGTAAGCAGGGTCAGTGATACCCCTCTTAGGTCATGTGAAAATGCTGAAAGTTCAAACAACTTTTTTTATTATTGATATAATACATTGCACAAGGCATTTTAATGCAGCAAGTAGAGTTGGAAAACATTTGAGGAATCCTGTTTTACATGTGTCAACCTGATTTAGTAAATATATGAAGGGGAAATCGGTTAACTTTACTGTTTTTTTTTTAACCCTATAGCTGCCAAAGATGGTTGCATAGTAATTTTCTTTTGGTAACTAAAAACGTAAATGGTCATAAAGCAGACATCCCAACTCTCCCTGAAGTTCAGGGAGTCTCCCTGATTGTAATAGCGGCTCCCAGCAAATGAAATGCAATCTCCCTAAAACTCCAAGTACCATGATCCAATGTGGCCCAAATCCGGAAAAGTGTTTCTTTAAGAAATGCCTTTAGTTGCTGGGTCGTTACAGAACCCTCAAAGCATGCATCAGTAATCAAAAAGCCCCCACTGATCCTAATAAAATAAAACACAAAAACTACCTTACTGCACGTAATTAAACTTTGTATTCTAAAATATTTAAGCATTCAACAAGCGTACGATCACTGGAAAATAGGTTTGTTGTATGTGGTTGTGCTATAAAGCTACTTTTTTTTTTTAATGTGACTTTAGTGGGAAGCTACTTTAATAAGTCTCTATCTTATTTAGGGTTTCAAGATGTCCAATATATTATTAGGAGGGGGGGGGGGGTCAGCAGTAGCGGGTGAAGCCACCTCTCGGAAATGAGTTTTTACAGGTTGCGAAGTCTGCATAAAGTACCATATAATTTGGATTATTTTATCTGATCAACTCCACTAAACCGTTAGATATAGATATGTTATTTAATCAACAAACACAGTGGATGCCATTCATTTCACTTACTATGTAAGAGCCAATATGACTCTAGATTTGAACTTCCCTCTGTATCTGGGAAGGCACTGCTAGCTTTTTACACTTACTAAAATATGTCTTTCATTCAAGGGTAATTGCATAAGTAAATAGGTGGAAAGAATTGCCAAAGCTATGCAGTGAAATATAACTAAGGAACCAGGACATTAACTGAAAACATTATAGATAACACAGATCTATATAAAAAAAGAATAATACATTTTCTAGACTCGTTTTTAATACTGATCGTGAATTTACAATGAGATTTGTAAAACAAACTTCTTTATTGCAACAAAAAGTGTTGTTCTGACACATTCAACAATATTGGATTTAACTGCATCAGAAGCATCACGATACAACATCCAACAGTAGTCTGTCATCAGAATCCTTGGTAGCACTGTTCCATTGACCTGATATCTTGGTGAAAATGCTCAACTTGTTTGTCACTTACATCACTATAGTTGGTTGGAAAGATATGTAAATGGGAGTGTAGAAAGTATAGTTTAAAGGGATAGAAAGGTCAAAAATTAAATGTGCATAGGTGCATTTCAATTTAAAATATTAGCATTTTTCCAGTATACTTTGCAAAAATGCTTCTAGTAAAAGGTATCACTGTTTTTCTGTGGCATACGCACATATCCTGTGAGGGCCATAGACCAGTATTCAAACACCACGCCTTCTCAGAGAGTCAGCAGTGTCTTGTATGACATTTAGAAGCATATACACATATCTAGAAGCAATACACTCTCTGAGCAGGCATGGTATTTAAATACTGGTGCACATGCATAAATTTGGAATCAGTGGGTTAAACCAAGTCTATGGAACTTATTAGTTTCTCTGATTATTTTTCATTGTTGACCAGTGTAATTTCGAGTAAGCAGAAACCAGTTACAATAGTATAACAATAAAATATGATTCTAACGATCCCTTTTATACAGCCTAAACAATAATATAAACTATACATCGGGGATTACAAGACAAGTACAATCCAGAATTCCAAAGTGCAAACTTATACTGAAATCCAAACTTTTTAATTAATTTTGTTTTTTACATAAAATGATTGAAAATGACTATTATTTAGCAAGGCTGGAACCAAACTTTAATATTTGTGGTACTATGTATACAAAAGTATTAAAAATCATCTAAAGGGGAGAAAGCGTTTGACCGAGTCAATTGGTCTTTTATGCTTTCTACCCTTAAAAAAATTAATTTTGGCCCCATTCTCATTAAAAGAGTGATGTCACTCTATTCTTCACCTAACACTAGGGTCTATGTAAATAGTGTTCTGTCAGACCCATTCCACATAACAAATGGAACGAGGCAAGAATGCCCTCTTTCCCCGGCTCTGTTTGCCATTTCTATAGAACCCCTGGCTAATAGGATCAGGTCAAACCCCTTTATCTCAGGACTCAAAATCCAGGCACTGAGCATAAATTGGCTATGTATGCCGACGACATACTCCTCACCCTTACCAACACCTTACACTCCTTGCCAGAAGTCCTGAAAGAAATAGAGTTGTATGGCAGTGTCTCAAATTTTAATTTAAACCTCGCCAAGTCGGAACTCTTAAACATCAATGAATCCCAAGAACATTTTAATAAAATATCTAACACATGCCCACTTAGGATAGTACACAAAGAACTTACATATCTGGGAGTCATCATTAAATCAACTCTGACCGACACAGTAGAAGCTAACTATAAAAAAATTAAAGACAATATAATCTCAGACCTATCAAGATGAAGGAAAAAATCCATCTCATGGCTGGGTCGGATTAATTTGGTTAAGATGAATGTTTTGCCAAGAATTCTGTACATCCAGCAAACAGTCCCCATGTCCCCATCCTCCTTATACTTACACCATATACAGAAGACGATGGATGAGTTTGTTTGGCAGGGAATCAGACCTAGGATAAATAAAAAATACCCTGTATAAACCCCGTGCAATGGGAGGCATTGGTCTTCCTAATCTACACTCATATAGTCAAGCCATCTCACTTCAACGGATAGTGGAGTAGTGTCAGAACTTGACACATAAAGCGTGGGTAGGAATTGATGTAGATATTCTACAGTGCCACAATGTGGGTTCCCTTGCTTGGCTCCACCAGAAACACCGCCCCCCACAATTATTATCTTATCCTTTGATAAGTGAATTGCTACAAGTGTTGGATAAGATTTTGGCCACACAGACTCATATCTCCTCGCTTGTTTCGCCTTTAACCCCTATCAGGGATAAATATCCCCCTTGCTGGGAGAAGACCCAAAAGAGCCCTGCCATTACGCAGACTCTTTCTTCACGGAGTAATTGCAAACAATAAACTAAAAACGCCACAGGAACTTAGGGACTGGGACGCCGAACTTTTCACTTCGTGGTTTCACTGTGCCCAAATCTCTCACTACATTATGACACACAGACACAAAGTGTCGATTCTCAGACAGCTCACACCCTTTGAGACTCTTTGCACGTTAGCCTCCCCGACAAAACATATAACATCACAAGTGGAGCAGCACCCAATTGTGCTAAATCAAACAGACTGGCATCTCACAGTGTCCCAGCTCACTGACACTGCAAGGAAACTGGTTTCTCCAACGTCTTGCCGGACTGACAAAGCTCAGACTCTCACAAAGAGGTTTACATAAAACCAAATTTTATTAATAAAATAAAAATCTCAGTGTCTCATGACAGATAGATAGATATTAAAAGAACAAACAACGCGTTTCTCAGACTGCTGTCTGTTTCATCAGGCTTCTATTGATACAATGAGAGTACTGGCTTAAATAAAAACATATGACCAATCCCAGTTCATTAACACCTGACACACCCAACCAGGTGTACTAAGACCTAATTGGTCTCAATATAACCACTGACATAATAAACAAAATAGAATGACAATCTCTAAACATTTTAAAAAATTATCATGAGAATGAGTATATATATATATATATATATATATATATATATATATATATATATATATATATATATATATATATACATACACATAAGGGTTAACATAATGAGTCTATCCAATCTTGTGAACAAGGTCTTATCATTGACATATATATTCCTTTAAAATATAATTACTGAAACATGACCCACATTACCTCTGTATTAAAACTTTAAAAACAAAAGTCAAAAACAGAATTTATGTTTACCTGATAAATTACTTTCTCCAACGGTGTGTCCGGTCCACGGCGTCATCCTTACTTGTGGGATATTCTCTTCCCCAACAGGAAATGGCAAAGAGCCCAGCAAAGCTGGTCACATGATCCCTCCTAGGCTCCGCCTACCCCAGTCATTCGACCGACGTTAAGGAGGAATATTTGCATAGGAGAAACCATATGTTACCGTGGTGACTGTAGTTAAAGAAAATAAATTATCAGACCTGATTAAAAAAACCAGGGCGGGCCGTGGACCGGACACACCGTTGGAGAAAGTAATTTATCAGGTAAACATAAATTCTGTTTTCTCCAACATAGGTGTGTCCGGTCCACGGCGTCATCCTTACTTGTGGGAACCAATACCAAAGCTTTAGGACACGGATGAAGGGAGGGAGCAAATCAGGTCACCTAAATGGAAGGCACCACGGCTTGCAAAACCTTTCTCCCAAAAATAGCCTCAGAAGAAGCAAAAGTATCAAATTTGTAAAATTTAGAAAAAGTGTGCAGTGAAGACCAAGTCGCTGCCTTACATATCTGATCAACAGAAGCCTCGTTCTTGAAGGCCCATGTGGAAGCCACAGCCCTAGTGGAGTGAGCTGTGATTCTTTCAGGAGGCTGCCGTCCGGCAGTCTCATAAGCCAATCGGATAATGCTTTTAATCCAGAAGGAGAGAGAGGTAGAAGTTGCTTTTTGACCTCTCCGTTTACCAGAATAAACAACAAACAAAGACAAAGTTTGTCTGAAATCCTTAGTAGCTGCTAAGTAAAATTTGAGAGCACGAACTACATCCAAGTTGTGCAACAAACGTTCCTTCTTTGAAACTGGATTAGGACACAAAGAAGGCACAACTATCTCCTGGTTAATGTTTTTGTTAGAAACAACTTTTGGAAGAAAACCAGGTTTAGTACGCAAAACCACCTTATCTGCATGGAACACCAGATAAGGAGAAGAACACTGCAGAGCAGATAATTCTGAAACTCTTCTAGCAGAAGAAATTGCAACCAAAAACAAAACTTTCCAAGATAATAACTTAATATCAACGGAATGTAAGGGTTCAAACGGAACCCCCTGAAGAACTGAAAGAACTAGGTTGAGACTCCAAGGAGGAGTCAAAATTTTGTAAACAGGCTTGATTCTAACCAGAGCCTGAACAAAGGCTAGAACATCTGGCACAGCTGCCAGCTTTTTGTGAAGTAACACAGACAAGGCAGAAATCTGTCCCATCAAGGAACTTGCAGATAATCCTTTTTCCAATCCTTCTCGAAGGAAGGATAGACTCTTAGGAATCTTAACCTTGTCCCAAGGGAATCCTGCAGATTCACACCAACAGATATACCAAATTATGTGGTAATTTTTCTGGTTACAGGCTTTCAGGCCTGAACAAGAGTATTAATAACAGAATCTGAGAACCCTCGCTTTGATAAGATCAAGCGTTCAATCTCCAAGCAGTCAGCTGGAGTGGGTCGAACGGACCTAGAACAAGAAGGTCTCGTCTCAAAGGTAGCTTCCATGGTGGAGCCGATGACATATTCACCAGATCTGCATACCAAGTCCTGCGTGGCCACGCAGGAGCTATCAAAATCACCGACGCCCTCTCCTGATTGATCCTGGCTACCAGCCTGGGGATGAGAGGAAACGGCGGGAACACATAAGCTAGTTTGAAGGTCCAAGGTGCTACTAGTGCATCCACTAGAGCCGCCTTGGGATCCCTGGATCTGTACCCGTAGTAAGGAACTCTGAAGTTCTGACGAGAGGCCATCAGATCCATGTCTGGAATGCCCCACGGTTGAGTGACTTGGGCAAAGATTTCCGGATGGAGTTCCCACTCCCCCGGATGCAATGTCTGACGACTCAGAAAATCCACTTCCCAATTTTCCACTCCTGGGATGTGGATAGCAGACAGGTGGCAGGAGTGAGACTCCGCCCATAGAATGATTTTGGTCACTTCTTCCATCGCTAGGGAACTCCTTGTTCCCCCCTGATGGTTGATGTATGAACTTGGCCCTCGCTAGCTGAGGCCAAGCTTTGAGAGCATTGAATATCGCTCTCAGTTCCAGAATATTTATCGGTAGAAGAGATTCTACCCGAGACCAAAGACCCTGAGCTTTCAGGGATCCCCAGACCGCGCCCCAGCCCATCAGACTGGCGTCGGTCGTGACAATGACCCACTCTGGTCTGCGGAAGGTCATCCCTTGTGACAGGTTGTCCAGGGACAGCCACCAACGGAATGAGTCTCTGGTCCTCTGATTTACTTGTATCTTCGGAGACAAGTCTGAATAGTCCCCATTCCACTGACTGAGCATGAACAGTTGTAATGGTCTTAGATGAATGCGCACAAAAGGAACTATGTCCATTGCCGCTACCATCAAACCTATCACTTCCATGCACTGCGCTATGGAAGGAAGAGGAACGGAATGAAGTATCCGACAAGAGTCTAGAAGTTTTGTTTTTCTGGCTTCTGTCAGAAAAATCCTCATTTCTAAGGAGTCTATTATAGTTCCCAAGAAGGGAACCCTCGTTGACGGAGATAGAGAACTCTTTTCCACGTTCACTTTCCATCCGTGAGATCTGAGAAAGGCCAGGACAATGTCCGTGTGAGCCTTTACTTGAGGAAGGGACGACGCTCGAATCAGAATGTCGTCCAAGTAAGGTACTACAGCAATGCCCCTTGGTCTTAGCACCGCCAGAAGGGACCCTAGTACCTATGAGAAAATCCTAGGAGCAGTGGCTAATCCGAAAGAAAACGCCACAAACTGGAAATGCTTGTCCAGGAATGCAAACCTTAGGAACCGATGATGTTCCTTGTGGATAGGAATATGTAGATACGCATCCTTGAAATCCACCTTGGTCATGAATTGACCTTCCTGGATGGAAGGAAAAAGTGTTCGAATGGTTTTCCATCTTGAACGATGGAACCTTGAGAAACTTGTTCAAGATCTTGAGATCTAAGATTGGTCAGAACGTTCCCTCTTTTTTGGGAACTATGAACAGATTGGAGTAGAACCCCATCCCTTGTTCTCCTAATGGAACAGGATGAATCACTCCCATTTTTAGCAGGTCTTCTACCCAATGTAAGAATGCCTGTCTTCTTATGTGGTCTGAAGACAACTGAGACCTGTGGAACCTCCCCCTTGGAGGAAGCCCCTTGAACTCCAGAGAATAACCTTGGGAGACTATTTCTAGCGCCCAAGGATCCAGAACATCTCTTGCCCCAGCCTGAGCGAAGAGAGAGAGTCTGCCCCCCACCAGATCCGGTCCCGGATCGGGGGCCCGCATTTCATGCTGTCTTGGTAGCAGTGGCAGGTTTCCTGGCCTGCTTTCCTTTGTTCCAGCCTTGCATAAGTCTCCAGGCTGGATTGGCTTGAGAAGTATTACCTTCCTGCTTAGAGGACGTAGCCCTTGGGGCTGATCCGTTTCTGCGAAAGGGACGAAACTTAGGTTTATTTTTTGGTCTTGAAAAGACCTATCCTGAGGAAGGGCGTGGCCCTTGCCCCCAGTGATATCAGAGATAATCTCTTTCAAGTCAGGGCCAAAGAGTGTTTTTCCCCTTGAAAGGAATGTCAAGCAATTTGTTCTTGGAAGACGCATCCACTGCCCAAGATTTTAACCAAAGCGCTCTGCGCCACAATAGCAAACCCAGAATTTTTTCGCCGCTAACCTAGCCAATTGCAAGGTGGCGTCTAGGGTGAAAGAATTAGCCAATTTAAGAGCACGAATTCTGTCCATAATCTCCTCATAAGAAGAAGAATTACTAATAATCGCCTTTCCTAGCTCATCAAACTAGAAACACGCGGCTGCAGTGACAGGGACAATGCATGCAATTGGTTGTAGAAGGGAACCTTGCTGAACAAACATCTTTAGCAGACCTTCTAATTTTTTATCCATAGGATCTTGGAAAGCACAACTATCTTCTATGGGTATAGTGGCGCGCTTGTGTAGAGTAGAAACCGCCCCCTCTACCTTGGGGACTGTCTGCCATCAGTCCTTTCTGGGGTCGACTATAGGAAAACAATTTTATAAATATGGGGGGAGGTACTAAAGGTATACCGGGCCTGTCCCATTCTTTACTAACAATGTACGCCACCCGCTTGGATATAGGAAAAGCTTCGGGGGGCCCCGGGGCCTCTAAGAACTTTTCCATTTTACATAGTGGTTCTGGAATGACCAGATAATCACAATCATCCAAATTGGATAACACCTCCTTAAGCAGAGCGCGGAGATGTTCCAACTTAAATTTAAAAGTAATCACATCAGGTTCAGCTTGTTGAGAAATGTTTCCTGAATCTGAAATTTCTCCCTCAGACAAAACCTCCCTGGCCCCCTCAGACTGGTGTAGGGGCCCTTCAGGAACCATATCATCAGCGTTCTCATGCTCTACAGAATTTTCTAAAACAGAGCAGTCGCGCTTTCGCTGATAAGTGGGCATATTGGCTAAAATGTTTTTGATAGAATTATCCATTACAGCCGTTAAATGTTGCATAGTAAGGAGTATTGGCGCACTAGATGTACTAGGGGCCTCCTGTATGGGCAAGACTGGTGTAGACGAAGGAGGGGATGATGCAGTACCATGCTTACTCCCCTCACTTGAGGAATCATCTTGGGCATCATTTTTACTAAATTTTTATATGACATAAAATACATATAGTTAAATGAGAAGGAACCTTGGTTTCCCCACAGTCAGAACACAATCTATCTGGTAGTTCAGACATGTTAAACAGGCATAAACTTGATAACAAAGCACAAAAAACGTTTTAAAATAAAACCGTTACTGTCACTTTAAATTTTAAACTGAACACACTTTATTACTGCAATTGCGAAAAAGTATGAAGGAATTGTTCAAAATTCACCAAAATTTCACCACAGTGTCTTAAAGCCTTAAAAGTATTGCACACCAAATTTGGAAGCTTTAACCCTTAAAATAACGGAACCGGAGCCGTTTTTATATTTAACCCCTTTACAGTCCCTGGAATCTGCTTTGCTGAGACCCAACCAAGCCCAAAGGGGAATACGATACCAAATGATGCCTTCAGAAAGACTTTTCTATGTAACAGAGCTCCACACACATGCAGCTGCATGCCATGCTGTCCTCAAAAACAAGTGCGCCATACCGGCGCGAAAATGAGGCTCTGACTATGATTAGGGAAAGCCCCTAAAGAATAAGGTGTCAAAAACAGTGCCTGCCGATATAATCATATCAAAATACCCAGAATAAATGATTCCTCAAGGCTAAATATGTGTTAATAATGAATCGATTTAGCCCAGAAAAAGTCTACAGTCTTAATAAGCCCTTGTGAAGCCCTTATTTACTATCTTAATAAACATGGCTTACCGGATCCCATAGGGAAAATGACAGCTTCCAGCATTACATCGTCTTGTTAGAATGTGTCATACCTCAAGCAGTAAGAGACTGCACACTGTTCCCCCAACTGAAGTTAATTGCTCTCAACAGTCCTGTGTGGAACAGCCATGGATTTTAGTTACGGTGCTAAAATCATTTTCCTCATACAAACAGAAATCTTCATCTCTTTTCTGTTTCTGAGTAAATAGTACATACCAGCACTATTTTAAAATAACAAACTCTTGATTGAATAATAAAAACTACAGTTAAACACTAAAAAACTCTAAGCCATCTCCGTGGAGATGTTGCCTGTACAACGGCAAAGAGAATGACTGGGGTAGGCGGAGCCTAGGAGGGATCATGTGACCAGCTTTGCTGGGCTCTTTGCCATTTCCTGTTGGGGAAGAGAATATCCCACAAGTAAGGATGACGCCGTGGACCGGACACACCTATGTTGGAGAAATAAAGTGTTAAAATACAATATATTTGCCAAAACGGAACCTATGTGCATTCTATGCTCTTTATGCTTAATTACAGATATGTATATAAATAGAAAGATATTTAGCAATGTGTGCATTATAATAATCTTGTTTCCATTATTGCCTCTAATTATGACTTTTGACATATGATGTTTTTAAAAATACCTTTTTTCATTCAGATCAGCAATGTACAATTTGCTCTAAGTTTGTCTTATCCTAAGAGTGATTTACTTCTTGACACGTGGTTTACTTCCTTATACATCATAAGTCACAGGGCCACTGAGGACCTATCATCAATTGTTAAGGGATGACCAAAAAGCCAATCAGGGCTAGGCTAATACAGCCCACATGCATAGCATAGTTGTTATGTTTAGAAGGTGACTAATATGGGAAGAGTCCACAACCTGAGCCTACAATAAAATGTTAATTAATAAAAAATGGATTATACTATGTTCTTATTTATACAAATATGCGGCTGCTAGTGAGAAATGTAACTAAACTTACTGAAAACTAAATAGTCTAAATGTGTAAATTTGTTTACATGTGAAAAAGAAAAAAGAAAAAAAAAGAAAAAATCTGGGTAGAGTCCACAACCTGGACCTACATTGCGGCTGCTAGTGAGATTATTAAGATAGATTTCACTCATGTGAGTTATATCTCACATGGTCTTCCCCTTATATACTTCATTGGCCCCCCATATATACAACATTCTTAATAGTTAGTTGATTAGTTAGCTATGCAGGGTATCACCTGAACCTTTCAACATACACTAGGTTCTTTTTTTTTTTTTTTTATGTTTAAATAGGGTCACAAACCACACACTTTTAGGTAACCATCATATTTATATTAGTTTGTTTAATAATCCACTTTCACGTAACCACATATTTATTTTTTTAGTTCCGCTATTACCTATATAACACATTTATAATGGATACTATTATTTAACTAGTTTCATTAATTTCACTGCAAAACACTTTAATCATATATATGATATACTATATATTTTCACAGTTATATTTTCACAACAGTTCAATGTCAATATACTTCTAAATACACTTTTATATTTATTAGAATACTCAAAGGGATAGTTTTTCAAAATAATAATGCAATGTAGGTCCAGATTGTGGACTTTTTTATCACATGCAAACACATTTACTATGATTAGACTAGGGCTATTAGCACTTTCTTATTAGTCAGTTAGACTATTTAGTTTTCAGTAAGTTTAGTTACATTTATTAGCACTGAACCTCACATATTACAAATCACAGTTCTATAAGTTGCAAATCTACTTTCTTATTTGCACACATTATAGTTTATTGCCCTGTACTATTATCACATTACTTTACTTTTTAGTCTTATTTTTAGAACAACATGTATATTAGAGTATAATAGTATCTCACTAGCAGCCGCAATGTAGGTCCAATTGGTTAATGGAGAAGTAATGAAACCTCTCTAGTCGTATATTTAGCGAAAGCTGAGAAAGCCACTCGTCAGTCGTAGGAGTAATCTCCTGTTTCCATTTCCGAGGAATGACTTGCTTAGCACTATTCAATGCAATGTGTAGAAGCCTAGTGTGGGCCTTAGATTGCATTTTGGGAATATCATGGAAGAGTAAAACTACTGGATCTAGAGGAATGTCGCGTCCTAGGAGTTTGCTAATTTCCTTAGTTATGGAGCACCAAAACGGCAGAATACTAGGACATGACCACCAAATATGGTACATGGAACCCTCTTGGTTGCTCTTCCTCCAGCATCTGTTAGATGTCAGGGGAAAGATGTATTGTAGGCGTTGCGGGGTCAAATACCATCTCATTAAGAGTTTATAATTGACTTCCAGCAGGGAGGCCGAGTGAGAAGATTTGGCTATGTTGTGGAAAATTTTATTCCATTCCTCTACTGATACTTGCCCCGCAAGGTCTTTTTGCCATTTTTGTGTGTAAGAAGGAAGGTGGTCTGTTGGAGGTGAGTTCAGAATAGCATACAAAAGAGATATAGTATGGGCTGGTTGGTGAGGTGCACTACAGAGTTGTTCAAATCTAGTGCGAGTACGCACCAGATCCTGTTTGTTTTTATGAGTGTTGATAAAATGTGTCAGCTGATTATATCTTAACCAGGTAGCGAAGAAGTCATTCTCCAAGTTTTGCATTTGTGTTATTGGGATTATTTTTGTTGCCTCCGTCAACAGATAGACCGCGAGAAGTCCATGGATGTCTAGTTTTAAATTGTTTGGTGGAGAATTCCCCACCAAGAAGTCAGGATTGGAGAGTGATGGTGTGAGAAGGGGATGGGATACTAGAGAACGAGGTGTTTTTCTGTATGTGTCTAGACCATACCTGAAAAGTTTCTTTTATAATGGGATAGTTTTGGATTGTACAAGGTCGGTGTTCAGGGGGAAGCCAACAATAGCTCCCTAGTTGGGGTATCCCCGTTAAGTCGTGTTCCAGGGAGACCCAGGCTTTAGATGAAGTTGCCGACTGGTAACACCAATCAACAATCCTCTGAAGGATAGTGGCATCTTTGTAATTCTGGAGATTTGGTACACCTAGCCCTCCCCTAGTTGGATGCAGATATAGTGTTCCTATTCAATGCCTATTTTAATAAAGATTTTCTATCTGCACCCAATTTCACTGCTTCCAATATCACCCTGATACCCAAAAAAGACAAATATTTAGAAAACCCATCTTCATATAGACCAATAGCTCTACTATATGTAGACTACAAGCTCCTAACATCAATAATCACTAATCGTCTAAAACCACACCCAAAATAATTCATGAAAACCAAGCGGGTTTCATGTCCGGTAGTAACCCAGTCAAAAACATACGTATTGCTGTTGATGCTGGATTTCTACTGGAATTAACTCAGACATAAAAATTTGACCAAAAGAGAAAATGCTGCGATTCTGACAGCTGACGCCGAAAAGGCTTTTGACTCCATAAACTGGGACCTTTTATTTTACACTTTAGAGGGATTCGGTTTCTCAGTTAATGTTTATAATCTCATCAAATTAATTTATAACAAACCAACATCAGCTATCATAGTTAATGGATTGGTCTCCAAGAGATTTAATCTCTACTGAAGCACTAGACAGGGATGTCCCCTATCCCCACTTCTCTTCAACATCTCTCTGGAACCTCTAGCAATTTTGCTAAGACAACAATTACAAGGTATCCAAATAGGTGGGCAACATTTCGTCCTCTCTCTTTATGCAGACGACTTACTATTATATTTAAAGGGACACTCAATCAAAATTAAACTTTCATTATTCAGATAGAGCATGCAATTTTAAACAACTTTCTAATTTACTTCCATTAACAAAATGTGCAGAGTCTTTTTATATTTAAACTTTTTGAGTTACCAGCTCCTACTGAGCATGTGCAAGAATAAGTGTATATGCATTTGTGAATGGCTGATTGCTGTCACCTGGTACGTGTATGCATTTGTGATTGGCTGATGGCTGTCACATGGTACAGGGGGAGTGGAAATAGACATAACTTTTAAAATTGTCAGAAAAAAAAATCTACTACTCATTTGAAGTTCAGACTAAGTTCTATTGCATTGTCTTGTTATCTTGCATTTGTTGATTATGCAAATCTACAGTGTTGACTGGTCCTTTAAGTAACCTGGAAGAAACTTTGCCACTATTAATAAAGGCCACCCAGCGATTTGGCTCTATATCAGGGTATAAGATCAATATTGAGAAATCGGAATTACTATGGCTTAATAAACTGATTAAACTATTATTTAAACACCTTTAAAGAAGTCCAACAAATAAAGTACCTGGGAGTCATTTTAACCTGGAATCCACAAGACTGGTATGATCGGAATTTTGCTCAATTCTTTATAGAATTTAAATAGAATTTAAAACGAAAACAACAGATTGGATAAATCTCCCAATTTATATTGCAGCTTGAATAATGTTGATTAAAACAATTTTGTTTCCCAAATTACTATACCTCTTTCAAAACATCCCCCTTTTTCTACATAAAACAGATCTAAATAGATTTAATCAAATATGCACAAAATTAATTTGGAGCGGGAAAAGATCCCGAATTGCTATAAATAAATTGATGTGAACCAAAGATGCCGCTGGGTTGGCCTTTCCAAACGTGAAATTTTACAATTTAGCTACATTGCTCAAATTTGTTTTAGATTGGATAACTGAACAGGTTTATGTTTCATTCACTCAATGTGAAAATAATATGTTTGCTCTTTATAATTTTAAAGCTGTATTGCACTGTCATAAATCCAAACTACCAAGTAAAGTGACTGACCTGTTTTCCTTCAAAAATATAATATTTGCATGGCAAAAATATTGCCTAGAAATTAATATCAACCCCTCTTGCACAGAATATTTAATAATTACTGGGAATCCCAAATTCATACCAGGTCTTTCCCACATGTTTTTTTCCCATTGGAAGGCTAAGGGGTTAACATATACTGTATTAAACAATTTCTACCACCAAATCTAACTATTGATTCCTTCCAGAATATTTCAACTCAATTTAAGTTACCTAAGCGATATTTTTTTGCCTACCTACAAGTTAGGCATTACATTAACCCCTTAATGACCACAGCACTTTTCCATTTTCTGTCCGTTTGGGACCAAGGCTATTTTTACATTTTTGCGGTGTTTGTGTTTAGCTGTAATTTTCATCTTACTCATTTACTGTACCCACACATATTATATACCGTTTTTCTCGCCATTAAATGGACTTTCTAAAGATACCATTATTTTCATCATATCTTATAATTTACTATAAAAAAAATTATAAAATATGAGGAAAAAATTGAAAAAAACACACTTTTTCTAACTTTGACCCCCAAAATCTGTTACACATCTACAACCACCAAAAAACACCCGTGCTAAATAGTTTCTAAATTTTGTCCTGAGTTTAGAAATACCCAATGTTTACATCTTCTTTGCTTTTTTTGCAAGTTATAGGGCCATAAATACAAGTTGCACTTTGCTATTTCCAAACCATTATTTTTCAAAATTAGCGCTAGTTACATTAGAACACTAATATCTTTCAGGAATCTCTGAATATCCATTGACATGTATATAATTTTTTTTAGTAGACATCCCAAAGTATTGATCTAGGCCCATTTTGGTATATTTCATGCCACCATTTCACCGCCAAATGCGATTAAATACAAAAAATCGTTCACTTTTTTACAAATTTTTTCACAAACTTTTGGTTTCTCACTGAAATTATTTACAAACAGCTTGTGCAATTATGGCTTAAATGGTTGTAAATTCTTCTCTGGGATCCCCTTTGTTCAGAAATAGCAGACATATATGGCTTTGGCGTTGCTTTTTAGTAATTAGAAGGCTGCTAAATGCCACTGCGCACTACACGTGTATTATGCCCAGCAGTGAAGGGGTTAATTATGGAGCATGTAGGGAGCTTCTAGGGTTAATTTTAGATTTAGTGTAGTGTAGTAGACAACCCCAAGTATTGATCTAGGCCCATTTTGGTATATTTCATGCCACCATTTCACCGCCAAATGCGATCAAATTAAAAAAAACGTTAAATTTTTCACAATTTTAGGTTTCTCACTGAAATCATTTACAAACAGCTTGTGCAATTATGGCACAAATGGTTGTAAATGCTTCTCTGGGATCCCCTTTGTTCAGAAATAGCAGACATATATGGCTTTGGCGTTGCTTTTTGGTAATTAGAAGGCCGCCAAATGCCGCTGCATTTCACACGTGTATTATGGCTAGCAGTGAAGGGGTTAATTATGTAGCTTGTAGGGAGCTTGCAGGGTTAATTTTAGCTTTAGTGTAGAGCTCAGCCTCCCACCTGAAACATGAGACCCCCTGATCTCTCCCAAACAGCTCTCTTCCCTCCCCCACCCCCCAATTGTCCCCGCCATCTTAAGTACTGGCAGAAACTCTGCCAGTACTAAAATAAAAGCTATATTTGGGTTTTTTTTGTTTTTTTTTAGCATATTTACATATGCTGCTGTGTAGGATCCCCCCTTAGCCCCCAGCCTTACTGATCCCCCACCAAAGAGCTCTCTAATCCTCCCCCTCTGCCTTAATGGGCGCCATCTTGGGTACTGGCAGCTGTCTGCCAGTACCCAGTTTAGTGAAAAAATGTGCCTTTTTTAAAAAAAAAAAAACCCTTTTCTGCAGTGTAGCTTCCCCCCCCCCAAGATCAACCCCCCACCCCTACCACATCTCTTAGCTGTTATTTACAGCTTTCAAAAAGTTAATTGAAGTGCTTTTTAAACTTGATTTTTCTGTAGTGTAGCGGTTCCCTCCCGCTCCCGCCCCGTGCACGCGCGCGCTCCCGTGCGCGCTCCCGCCCCGCCCGCCCCCGATCCCGCCCCCCTCCACTCCACTGGGCACATCGATGGCCGCCCACCCGCCTCCCAGACTTGCTCCCACCCACCAACGATACCGGCCACCGATGTCCGGTGCAGAGAGGGCCACAGAGTGGCTCTCTCTGCATCGGGTGGCCAAGGGGGGTTATTGCAGGATGCCTCCATATCGAGGCATCACTGCAATAACCGGAAAGCAGCTGGAAGCGAGCAGGATCGCTTCCAGCTGCTTTCCACACCGAGGACGTGCAGGGTACGTTCTCAGGCATTAACTGCCTTTTTTTTGAGGACGTACCCTGCACGTCCTCGGTCGTTAAGGGGTTAAAGGGACACTGAACCCATTTTTTTTTCTTTTGTGATTCAGATAGAGAATGCAATTTTAAGCATTTATTTAATTTACTCCTATTATTAATTTTTCTTCATTCTCTTGCTATCTTTATTTGAAAAAGAAGGCATCTAAGCTAAGGATCCAGACAATTTTTGGTTTAAAACCCTGGACAGCACTTGTTTATTGGTGGGTGCATTTATCCACCAGTCAGCAAGAACAACTCAGATTGTTTGCCAAAAATGGGCCGGCATCTAAACTTACAATCTTGCTTTTCAAATAAAGATACCAAGAGAATGAAGAAATTGTGATAATAGGAGTAAATGTGAAAGTTGCTTAAAATTGTTTACTCTATCTGAATCACGAAAGAAAAAAAAATTGCGTTCAGTGTCTCTTTAATGCATTACAAATAAAATATAACTCAGATTGGTTGCTGGGGCAACTAGGAAATAGAATTAAGTTATATCAGGATGGGATACATTCAATATCTCACATTTATAATTTAGTCAAATCTCAACCTAAAACAGATAGAAGGAATTCATGATAGGTGGCAAAAAGACCTTCCTAATGTCAATAACCTAAACATACAAGATAGCCTTAAAGCAATAAATAAAGCATCAGTACCAACAGTATGGCTTTAATCACACCTGAAACTAATCAACAGGACATACATAAAAGCATATAATCTTAAAAAATGGTATAAGACAAATCAAGCATGCCCTAAATGTAATGCACAAACAGCAGATATCTTATATTACTTCTGGTCATGCCCCAAGATTTCTCAGTTGTGGTCACAAATTAATTATTGGCTTAAAAAAACACTGTCAACAAAAATTAGATCCTAAGACATGCTATTTTCTTAACTAAATACTCAACACAATACAGGGATAACAAATTATTTAATACAATAATATTATTAGTACAAAACCTCATATTGAAAAAATGGAAGTGCCCTAGAGCACCTAAGTTTATCGAATGTAAAAAGGCATTGATAACGCAATGCACTGTCGAACAACTGTCCTAACAATACCCTACTAATTTACAGATTAAACTTTTTTTTAAAAATGGACAATGATTATGAAAGTCCGCCCGGAAGATCTACAAACTCAATTCGTTAAAGGGACAGTTTACTCAAAAATGTTCTCCCCTTTAAATTGTTCCCAATGATCCACTTTACCTGCTGGAGTGTATTAAATTGTTTACAAGTATTTCCATTACCCTTATATTGGCATTTGAAATAGTTGATTTAGCCTGTGGTGTCCCCACCTATTCTGAAAGTTTTTGGCCTTAAGGCCAAGTTGTGTAAACACAGCCAGCAGAAGAAATTACACTCCCAGTGTGGTATTGAAGAGAAAAGGTAATGCAATTTTAATTTTCCATTGTTCTCTGCAAGTATGGGTGATTGGTTTACGGACAGATATAAGATAAAGAAGCATGAAAATGTATACATTGTGATAAAGTAATGAGATTTGATAATGCCTACAAGCACAACCCGTTTTATAAGGCTGTGGCCTCAAAACACAAAATCAGCTAATTAATTTACACAAATAAATCTTAAAAAGCAAATCTCATACATTTTATACTCTGCAGATGGTAAAAAAAAGTAATTGGAAACACATCAAAGTAAAAACAATTTTACAGTGTTACTGAATACAGTGGGGCAAAAAAGTATTTAGTCAGCCACCAATTGTGCAAGTTCTCCCACTTAAGAAGATGAGAGAGGCCTGTAACTTTCATCATAGGTATACCTCAGCTATGAGAGACAAAATGTGGAAACAAATACAGACCATCACATTGTCTGATTTGGAAAGAATTTATTTGCAAATTATGGTGGAAAATAAGTATTTGGTCACCTACAAACAAGCAATATTTCTGGCTCTCACAGACCTGTATCTTCTTCTTTAAGAGGCTCCTCTGTCCTCCACTCATTACATGTATTAATGGCACCTGTTTGAACTTGTTATCAGTATAAAAGACACCTGTCCACAACCTCAAACAGTCACACTCCAAACTCCACTATGGTGAAGACCAAAGAGCTGTTGAAGGACACCAGAAACAAAATTGTAGACCTGTACCAGGCTGGGAAGACTGAATCTGCAATAGGCAAGCAGCTTGGTGTGAAGAAATCAACTGTGGGAGCAATAATTAGAAAATGGAAGACATACAAGACCACTGATAATCTCCCTCGATCTGGGGCTCCACGCAAGATCTCACCCCGTGGGGTCAAAATGATCACAAGAACGGTGCGCAAACATCCCAGAACCACATGGGGGGACCTAGTGAATGACCTGCAGAGAGCTGGGACCAACGTAACAAAGGCTACCATCAGTAACACACTACGCCACCAAGGACTCAGATCCTGCAGTGCCAGACGTGTCCCCCTGCTGAAGCCAGTACATGTCCGAGCTTGTCTGAAGTATGCTAGAGAGCATTTGGATGATCCAGAAGCGGATTGGGAGAATGTCATATGGTCAGATGAAACCAAAGTAGAACTGTTTGGTAGAAACACAACTTGTCGTGTTTGGAGGAGAGAGAACACCAAAACTACTGTGAAGCATGGGGGTGGCAACATCATGCTTTGGGGCTGTTTCTCTGCAAAGGGAAGAGGATGACTGATCCATGTACATGAAAGAATGAATGGGGCCATGTATCATGAGATTTTGAGTGCAAACCTCCTTCCATCAGCAAGGGCATTGAAGATGAAACGTGGCTGGGTCTTTCCGCATGACAATGATCCCAAACACACCGCCCAGGCAATGAAGGAGTGGCTTCGTAAGAAGCATTTCAAGGTCTTGGAGTGGCCTAGCCAGTCTCCAGATCTCAACCCCATTGAAAACCTTTGGAGGGAGTTGAAAGTCTATGTTGCCCAGCGACAGCCCCAAAACATCACTGCTCTAGAGGAGATCTGCCTGCAGGAATGGGCAAACATACCAGCAACAGTGTGTGACAACCTTGTGAAGACTTACAGAAAACGTTTGACCTCTGTCATTGCCAACAAAGGATATATAACAAATTATTGAGATGAACTTTTGATATTGACCAAATACTTATTTTCCACCATAATTTGCAAATAAATTCTTTCCAAATCAGACAATGTGATTGTCTGGATTTGTTTCCACATTTTGTCTCTCATAGTTGAGGTATACCTATGATGAAAATTACAGGCCTCTCTCATCTTCTTAAGTGGGAGAACTTGCACAATTGGTGGCTGACTAAATACTTTTTTTTCCCCCACTGTATGTATTGCAAAACATCCATGCAGGCCATTTTCCAGAATGCTGGACAGAGGCTAAGGAGTGTGGATGGGGGGGGGGGGGAATCGGACTGAGAATGGGTTTCCCTTTTTTTTCTCCAAACTGCCCCATTTTAAAAATGCAAATATTACAAAATCCAAACTATTTTAAAATCCCCAAAAAAATTCTGGTCCCAATACATTTGGATAAAGTATTTTCTACCTGTAACTCCAATGAATATGAGTAAGATTACACAGTACAGCCTTTTACTTATTTCAGCTGCAACCTGTGAATGTGTATAGCTGAAACTAATGTGCTATAGATAGTGCATGCTATAAACTGATGTTATACAGCAGATAATGCAATGTACACCTTATTTTCTGATAATAAAAAGCAGAGATTATACCTGTTTCAGGTAACAGCCACTGAGAGATTGCACACAGTAGAAACCTCCCCTGCCCTAGGTAATATTTATTATCCTGTGATAATATATAACTGAGGTTATTAATGTCATAGATAACAGAAACAAGGCAGATTACCAGTAATTTAGCCACTGTTAATAAATAGGTAAAGCAGCAGCACCAGTGGTTCTGCATAGGTACTATGTCCCTACATTCTTTATTGAAAAACACCAAACTAAAAAATATAATTTGGGAATAGGTAATATAATTTTTTTGTCTGCGGTTAATGTTTTCACCCTTAAAGGTGTAGTACATATTTTACAGCCAATTCTGTAAGAACATGTAACAAAACACTAGGCATGTTAGAGGCAAAACAAAATTCAGTTATGTTGGTTGTTTAAGTACAGTAAATACAGTAGAATTGTAAAATCAACACATGCCTGATAACAAGACAATGCAATAGCACTTAGTCTGAACTTCAAATGAGTAAGATTTTTTTCTGACAAATTTCAGTTTTTCTATTTCCACTCCTCCTGTATCATGTGACAGCCATCAGCCAATCACAAATGCATCTACGTATATTTCTTGCACATGCTCAGTAGGAGCTGGTGACTCAAAAAGTGTAAATATAAAAAGATTGTGCACATTTTGTTAATAGGAGTAAATTGTAAAGTTGTTTAAAATTGCTGCTCTATCTAAATCATGAAAGTTTAATTTTGACTTGAGTGTCCCTTTAATAATTCTGTTTGTTTCTCTCAAGGTCTGGAAATCCATACTGTTGTAATTGCATTTATTGATTAAATTGACACAAATGTACTCATTCTTTTTCTAGTTATTGAAAAAAAAGTGATTTAAATATTTATCTAAGAAATGCTATGCACACATACTACAAAGAATTTACACGCAGGCATTAGTCATATCTTCTCCATTCTCCAAACTTAACCCCTCCAATGCCACACTCAGTTATACACTTGGTTACATTACATTGGTTGCATTCTGATTACTTGGACAAGTACATGGAAAAATGCCATACTATTATACGATTCAAACTTTGTTTTCTTAGATTCTAACCATAGAAAAGTGTTTGTAACTGATATGGTTCAAGTATCGGCTCTTTAGACAGCTTATGTATAACAAAAAAGTAATTATGAGTGCCCCCTAAGGCTGGGATTCAGTAAATCGTATTATACCTCATAACATCAGATGATGTGCTAATTACCTTCACAACAATTTGCAAGACAGAAAACTGGTTATTTTTGGTACTTTAAGACTTTTAAAGTCCTGATTAGCAGTGGTCTTGGCTACCACAAGTGACATACGGGAAACAAACAACTATTATGGGGCCTGTGAATTGAGGGCCCCCACGCTGAATGCCTGCCAAGACTGCAGACCATTGTGTTAATTTCTATCAAATGTGATTACTCATGCTTGCTTTGAATCAGACTAAATGTACTGTAATTGTAAGTAGCAAAATGAA
The DNA here is from genome assembly GCF_027579735.1 of Bombina bombina. NCBI lineage: Eukaryota > Metazoa > Chordata > Amphibia > Anura > Bombinatoridae > Bombina > Bombina bombina. Next base: position 1,452,032,064 of record NC_069499.1, on the reverse strand, counting down.
TTAATGTTACATGAATTTTATGGGAGGTTAGGAGACTGTGACATATAGCCTCAGTCTCTTATAATTTTCCCACAATCCCACTGTAAATTTCCCACAGTCCTGAGGTTCTTTTTAAATAGAAAATTAAAGGGACAGTCAACACCAGAATTGTTGTTTTAAAAGATAGATAATCCCTTAAAGGGACAGTAAACCTTAAAATTAATGTTATATAATTCTGCACATAGTGCAGAATTACATAACATTATTTAGGTGCTATAGCTATAAATGCATTTTTTACCTTTTAATTTGTTAAAAATATGGCGCTTTTACAGACCCGCTCTCTGCTGAGCGGGTCTGTTATATTTAGTCAGCGCATCGGGCCAGCTGTATAGTCATAGCCCAGCCCGACCGCGCCATAGCACTAAGTGCAGCTCGCTCCTGTGACAGGAGCGAGCTGCACTTAGTCTTATGGCGCGGTCGGGCCGGGCTGTGACTATACAGCTGGCCCGATGCGCTGACTAAATATAACAGACCCGCTCAGCAGAGAGCGCGTCTGTAAAAGCGCCATATTTTTAACAAATTAAAAGGTAAAAAATGCATTTATAGCTATAGCACCTAAATAATGTTATATAATTCTGCACTATGTGCAGAATTATATAACATTATTTTTAAGGTTTACTGTCCCTTTAATTACCAATTCCCCAGTTTTGCATAACCAACACCTTGTATCTAAGCCTCAGCAGACTGCCCCTTATTTCAGTTTTTTGACAGACTTGCATTTTAGCCAATCAGAGCTGTCTCCATGGTAAATTCACGTGCATGAGCTCAATGTTATCTATATGAAACACGTGAACTAATGCCCTCTAGTGGTGAAAAACTATTAAAATGCATTTAGATTAGAGGCGGCCTTCAAGGTCTAAGAAATTAGCATAAGAACCTCCTAGGTTCAGCTTTCAACTAAGAATACCAAGAGAAAAAAGTAAAATTGGTGATAAAAGTAAATTGGAAAGTTGTTTAAAATGACATGCCCTATTTGAAACATGAAAGATTTTTTTGGACTTGACTGTCCCTTTAAAGTATTTTTTGACATCCTTTATTGCATCTCATAGTGGGCATCTTGAAATATAGAGCTCCCAAATATCTTTATCTTGCTCTCTTCTTCTTGTGTTCCCTGTCCTATAAATGTCTCCTAATGAATTCCTGAACCCCACCCAAAAACGTAAGAGTAGAGAAAAGTCATAGAAAGAGTGGTATTAAACTTTAACAGAACACACAAATCCTCAGTATCCCCACAGATGCTTTAACTCATCTTTAAAATTCTGTTACCGTGGTACCTGAACCAACACTTCCACACTCTTGTTAGATGGAGTTTGGAGAGACAGACCACATGTCCCAAATATGGTGGGACTATAAATTTATAACACCTTTATGGATATAGATAGCGCGTTTTGGTTGATATCTCTTCAGAGCCCACTTCACAAGTATGTATCCAGTACATTGTCACTTATAAGTCAAAGAACAAAGTGATGGTAAAGTTTCCAATTTGTATAATCAGATCCGAAATGGATTAATATGGCGATGAAATTCTAATACTTCAGCCCGCCCACTTCGAATGTAATTTTGTTTGTGAGCTTATGGTTTGAACTGTTCTCCCATCAGAGCTCTAACTGTATGGCACTCCCACTTTTTTTTGTAGCTAGAGCACTGATTAGAGAAAAGTTCAAACCATTTGCTCACAAAAAAAATAATTTGGAAATGGATGGCCGGTGCACTGGGTATTAGAATTTCATCACTATATTAAAAAGAATGGATGAATTAAAGTCCATCTAAAATATTGTTTCCATTCCGGATCTGATTATACAAATTGGAGACTTTACATCACTTTAAAAGATTAGAATCATCATAATTTAAGAAGCGATTAACACTGCAAAATCACTAGAACATGGAATTTGACCCAATTCCCAATTAAACAAATGAGGATAAATGGAATGCCCCATCCCTTGAATATCAAAGCCCTCCAAATACTTATCTGAGCCCTGGGTCCTTACAGTATGTTGCTTCTGAAGTAATCGGATCTAAGTTCTAATGGGTGTGCATGTTGCTTTTAGTGGGGATAATGTGTGGTGAAGTCTCATCTGAGGTCTACAGTTGGTATACATATTATAATGGCACTATAGGGCCAGGGATCTGATTTGAAGTCTGTGTTAAAAAAGGCTGTTTTTCCCTTTTAAACATTAGATTGGCACCTCTAAAATACCCCCTGGTGCCAGTCTGAGAGTGCACTTATCCAAGGATTGGTAAGTGTGCTCTCATGCACAAACCAGTGGACAGATTATACCCACTAATCAGTGTTTATACTAACTCTGAGACTGGCAATGTTGAAGGATTACAATGACCACATTTTATATCACTGTAGCTAGAACTGCAACACAAGTCTGGAAGCTCTTTGGATCGATGTAGTCTGGAATATATATATATATATATATATATATATATATATATATATATATATATATATATATATATATATATATATATATATTAAAGGGACACAATTTTGCTTCTATCAAATGTGCTTCATTATCTTGCTATCCTTTGTTTAAGGGGAAGCTATGCACTACTGGGAGCTAGATAAACACATGGTGAACCAATGAAAATATGCATTTATGTGCATCCACCAATAAGCAGCTAGCACCCAGTAATGCATTCCTAAGCCTACTTAGGTATACTTTTAAACTTAGTATACCAAGAGAATGAAGCAAATTAGATAATAGAAGTAAATTGGAAAGTTGTCTAAAATCCCATGCTCTGAATCATGAAAGAAAAATTTTGGATTTCATATCCTTCTTCATCAAGAATGTTAGGCCACTAGATATTCAACTTTTGGGATCAGGATGTTATCTGGTATAAACAAATATTCTGAATGGTGAAAATATGGTCAGCAGATTTCTATCTTCTCAATGTAAAGTAGTAAATTGTTAAATACATAAAATTAGTAAATTATTTGTTTTTAAAACTTATAACTGACTTGTGTGTAAACTATTCCATATTGGGTTAAAATTCTGTGTAAATTAATAAGGGGTGGGGGGGTATGGTTGCACTAATATATTGTTTCCCTGCTTTTGCTTAGGAATGTGTGTGCTCTTACTAAACACACAATATAAAGAGAAATAAAGCCCACAGTGCCAACAGAATATATTTTATTTAGGTATCTCGGTTTACAGCACACTGACTATATGACAATGAAGGGTGACCTATACTTGAAGAACAGTTTGACATTTGCTCCTTGGATTGGTAACGCCCTTGTCAGCTGTCTGCTTTACCAAATTACAAACTCAAAGCTGATTTGCATACACATCACAGCTGGGGCAAGATTGCAGTTTCATTTGATCAAGGTGTAATGTGGTGAAGTCAAATATATCCTCCTCCTTATTAGTACACGTGTATACCATCAGCCAGCGACTCTCTGCAGTGTCTTCTACATCCGTGGGTCAGTGTAAGTTCATAGACTATAGTCACAGTAGGAAATGCATTAGTGTACTAAAATTATATATAATGCCATAATTATTATACTCATACAAATCCATGTGTTATAGCAAGTTTATGCAGACCAGTATTAGTGACAGTGGGTTGTCACACCTGTTATAGGTAATCCACCTAAAATGTGATCCGAGCGTAAAACTGCTGAAGAGCAGCACTTTGTATCTCACACCAGCGTGTAAGGATCACGGATACTGACACAAAAGGTAAAACTGCGGTAACTGACAGACACACATCATAGAACAAGATGGGGAGATCCAGCCTCCTAGGCAGATCCCTCGTTATTCCCCACGCTGCAGTAACAGAACTACATGACTCAGGTTGTTAGCTCTAGGGGATATGCCTGGCTACTACACTCGGGACTACTGGCAGCTGTAAGTAACACCTGGCTCTGCAGGCGGGGTGCACACGCTGTACTGGCGAATAAGCCAATCACTCCGAGGCAGGGTATCTCCTGACAACTCTCTAAGTATAGAGCCACTATGGCGTGGGCGTTCCTTCACAGCCCCAGGAACTCTAGAGCCGCTGCTGCCCCCAGCGGCTGCTCTGCCGGGGTATGTGGTGGGTAAGGAAGGACTAAGCTTCTACACAACCAAGACAACTGTTGGAAAGCAAACCATGAGTCATGTGGTCCTGTTACTGCAGCCTGGGGAATAACGAGGGATCTGCCTAAGAGGCTGCATCTCCCCATATTGAGTTCTATCTATGATGTCTGTCAGTTTTATCACAGCATATTGCTTGGGGATGTAAGGTTGCTGGTCGATACCCAGTGGCAATAGCGCCCTCTATTGCTAATCACATAAGAATTATTACTTATATATGACTTCAATCTGACAGCCCCCATCCCTCCCCCCGAATCACCCCACGCACTGGGCCCGCAGCCCTGCCTCCCGTCCCATTGGATGCCAGACGGGGGAAACTGTCAGCCCATGTGGCGTGGCCGCCAGAGGATGTCTATCATTTAAATAGGGAGCCAGGCTACTGAGAAAGGAGGAACCTGCTCTGAAACAGACACGGGAGAGGCAGTGAAGTGAGCAAGGGATACCTTACACGTTACAGCTAGAGAGAAGGGGAGGCAACTGATACCAAAGGAAGCGACCCAGAGACATCTGATGGGAGAGAGACGAGGCAGGTTACAGACACAAGGAATATAGGTCACCCAGAAGAGACAGCGAACACACACACACCGGCTGTGAGAGAGACTGTTAGATGACAAAAAGTATCAATGAGGAGATACTGACGGGGAGGAGAGATTGTCATAGGGGGGAGGAGAGACTCATATGGGAGGAGAAGATCCAACCTGCTGCATCAGAGGTCTAACACCGGCTGCTTAGAGACTGCACTGACAACGGACAAGAAGAGACAGTCTGGAACATACAGGAATAGAGAGCGTCCGAGGATACCGGAACAAACTACCGAGATCTTTGGATAAAGAAGAGACGAGCACGAAATATCAAGGACGTACATAGGAACTGAGACATCTTTTTTTCCCCTAAAAAAATACAAATTCTTAGTCATCAGCGGAAGCTGCAGGTACTGCGTGCTTTGTTATACGTGATGCTTATGTGATTTATTCAGTGTTTAATGTGGTCATTAGTGTTCTATGCTATAATATCCGTAGTGAAATCAGATTGTAACCTGATTCAGACTACAATTACAGGGGTAGGACCAACAGACACCAGGTTTGAGTACACAGCACAAAGATCAGTTAGGATAGATGTGAGAGAGATACTAGGGATCCATAATCCCAACAATGCACCAAGATGCAAATGGAGAGTCTCTGAGACACAATAGTGCCAGCCATCTCATTGAGACATAAAGCAGAATAAAGTTGATCTATTAAGGACAACTATTTACCTTGTAAAAGGGTTGGAACTGCTATATATTCAGGAAATATATCAGAAGTCTAGTCATTCTGTCAAAGCTCAATTGTTTTAAAGTAGAGGGCCTAAATAGGCATCCTATGTAAATACTAATCGCCTCAAAGGTGTGTGTGTGGTCATTGGACTAGCCCCAACAAATAAAGACTAATGCCTACCCACAGCCCTTTAGTATAAGATACCATGATATAAGCCAGAACACAAAGATGGTTGGGAAATACACTGTCTAGGTTATCACTCATGCGTACAGAGCTGGAAATAAAATTGTAATTGGGAGAATCCATCCCTCCAAGCACTAGGTTTGGTTGGTTATGCAGTGATGTTCTAGAGCTACTAACATATATGTAGTGGTGGAGAGTATATAGGAGAATATAGCAAGTCCCATGTTTTGGTAAGGAATGTTGTCCTCTGCAGGGAATGGAATAGAGAGATATCACTGATACGCACACACACTACAATGGCAAGATGCTCCCATCCGGACTAGTATTAACGATGCCATTACAGAAGTCTAGTGATAGATATAACCCTGCCACACACAGATACTGAGAAATGCCAAACGTAGAGATGGAGTTGGCTGTGTGTGAATCCTCTTAAGATGGATGAACTGGGCCGTGCACAGCATGGTGTCATTATATACTCTACTAAAATAAGACCATTTAAACTGTCCTACCGCTTAGTCTTACAGTGCGTGTCCTTTTCACCAGAGACACATTTTGCAACTGAAAAGCATATATGGCTGTATAAGCAAAAATATTGTGACAAATAATTTAAAGCAAGATAGGCCTTTGCTGATACCACAAATGGATGGGAGCTGTGTGATCAGAGACATGTATAGTGGTAGTTTCCAAACCAAATGCTTTTTATAATGCATCACAACCTTAATAATGAGTTGATGTTAAGTACAATTCCTTGTAAAGTTTAGGGCGGTAGTGATACATTAGGTGGCTGATAGTGGCCCTAGGGCCACTGGTTGGACATATAGAGTATTATGTGATTCTCTGTTCTGTTACATCATCTTTTTCTATTTAACGTTCTATTATACTGCACTGGGGGCTTGTGCTAAACCTGAATAAACCAGATAGAACAGGAGACAAATTTATGTGCTGCAATCTGCTACATTTTATCATAGAAAACTGCATCAGAAATACAAAATGGGCTTTATATGGTGCAAGTCACTCTTGGTGTCTGGTGCAGATATACAGAGCATCCGGAGGGAGGAGACTGTAAAAAAATAAAAAATAGCCCAGCTTTTTGTACCATCTCTGTTCTACATATAATAAATCAGCTTCACATTAGAACATAACTCTTGTCCAACAAGGCCTCTCACAGCAATAAAACCCTCCTCCCTTTTATAATGACCTATTTTATAAATACAGGAACAAATACCCAAATCATTTCCCCTGCAGTAAATAACAATAATCTCTGCCTACATCCTTCTTTTTTTCTTTTCTAAAATGCAAATGCTAGACTATATTTAAAACAACTATTACCTTTCTGATTCGGGTAATGATTTTGATGGTACAATGTATACACAAGTATTTAAAATCCTATAAAACTAGCTTAGCTTGTAACTATTACCTTAATTTCCATAAGATATTGTTGTTTACACTTGTTCCCATCCCCTCTCTAATATGTCTGATTTTACAGATACAAATATTCCAAAATCAAAACTATTCTGAAATAAAAACCTTTCCAGGTCCCAAAAAGTTTTGTAATGGTACATATACTGTATATATCCCTACACAGAAAGGTGAGAATTGAGGTTCTACTTACAATATTTTTCTTTTGTGATTCAGATTGACCATACAGTCTTAAACAACTTTTTTTTACATATGTTAACAGATTTGCTTTGTTCTCTTAGTATCCTTTGCTGGAATTGCCACATTGCAATACTGGGTGCTAGCTGGATTGCTGGGAATGCCTTTCAACAAAGGATATGAAGAGAAAAAACAAATTAAATAACAAAAGCAAATTGGAAAGTTGTTTAAAATGGCATGCTCTATTTGAATCATGAAAGTTTAATTTTGACATTACCTTTTTGAGTTTAATTGAATCTGAGGTAAAACTGTAAAAAGCTGTCGGGTATGATATGCTTTATGGCTATAGTTTTATTAACTGTATAAACAAGTGATTTATATCAAGCAAGTATTCTGTATTATAGCGCCAGTTGCAAGGCAGTTTGGTTATGAACTATTTGCTTATCAAAGTTTATAACTTAAAATGTAGTGATTCAGTTTGTGGGGAGCAACTTGAATTGTATGATGGTGGACATTTTTTGGGGGGGAAGGCTTGTAATACAGATGAGGTACCCCTCATATTTGTTGTCAGGCTTGTATTGCAGATGAAGAACACCTCATGCTGGGGGGCAGGCTTGTATTGGAGATGAGGAATACTTCCTTGTGACGACCAAGGTTAACCAACCCTGCGCCAGTCACTTATTTGGCACAATAAGGGTTATCAGACCCCTTCTACTGTCACTAATATGTCACAATCTAGTCACACCAGGCAAGCTTGTGATTTAGTTCAGTGGGTGCAAGGGTTAACAGGACTCTCTCTAGTCTGTACTAGACTTAAAAGAAATGCCCAAAACTCCCCTTTAATGCCACCCACACTAAACTAACTATGCTGCCACCACTTATGATTTATTAAAGGGAAAATCCTAAGGAAAACCCCGGACTTACACAAACTCTCAGAATACAATTATCATAAAATAACCTAAAATATACAGTTCTAATACTCCAGTCCTTTCAGTAACGTGGTTCAATTATTAGACAAAGGCTAAAGCTTAATAAATGAATGATATTTTATGCACGTATTAATAAAAAGTTGTTACAAATAAAATTACACACAAGCAAACAGGTTAAAATAAAATGAAGAAAATAACAGACCTAATACTTTCCTAGCTTATAAGTCTGCCCCAGGGAGGTGGGCAAAAGAAGATGGTCACTCACGCTGTAGCAGCTTCCCATGTAGAATGAACAACCCTACCGCTAAAACACAAGATTCTCATACATATTTTCCAGAGATCAAGTTGCCTGACCCCCGTCCCCCCCACGACCCCCAACAAACAGTCCCCGCCTGAAACCACAGAACACACCACAATCTCTGCTAGGTAAATCCACCTCCACACAAGCAGTCAGGCACTCCCCCAGCCCCACTGGGAGAATCAATCCGATATCAAATAGGACATGGCTGTCATACCTCCCCTCACCCAATGTCCCAACAGTCTGAAACAGATATACACTACACCCATGTCCCTCTATTAATCTTATCAGTTTCTGTGACTGAGGCACTGTTTTGCATCATGCCCTCTGCTGACAGCCTGCCTGTCTCAATGCATACACAATAACATTTGGTGGAATGGGCCTTAGAAACTATTTATGAGGCTCCTGGCACTTCAAAATAAACACAAACAAACATAGGACACAAATCTTTTTGAAAACAAATCTTTTTTTTTTTAGCTCACAGGCTAAAGAGAATTAACCCCTTAGCAGCTAAATCATGAGGTATTCGTCACACTCATGCTGGGGGGCAGGCTTGTATTGGAGATGAGGAACACGTCATGCTGGGGGGCAGGCTTGTATTGGAGATGAGGAACACGTCATGCTGGGGGGCAGGCTTGTATTGGAGATGAGGAACACGTCATGCTGGGGGGCAGGCTTGTATTGGAGATGAGGAACACGTCATGCTGGGGGGCAGGCTTGTATTGGAGATGAGGAACACGTCATGCTGGGGGGCAGGCTTGTATTGCAGATGAGGAACACGTCATGCTGGGGGGCAGGCTTGTATTGGAGATGAGGAACACGTCATGCTGGGGGGCAGGCTTGTATTGGAGATGAGGAACACGTCATGCTGGGGGGCAGGCTTGTATTGCAGATGAGGTACCCATTTATTCCTAGGGGGGTGGCTTGTATTGCAGATGAGGAACCCCTCATGCTGGAGGGCTGGCTTGAATTGCAGATGGGGGACATTTTTTGTTCGGTATAGATTTGATTTCAATAGAATAATTGTTGGTTAGATTTGTGTTACAGATGGGATTCCCCTCATTAGAATCTGGTTTGCATTACAGATGCGGTATCCTTCATATTTGTGGTCAGGCTTGTATTGCAGATGAGGTACCCCTTCATGCCTAGGGGGGTGGCTTGTATTGCAGATGAAGAACCCCTCATGCTGGGGGTCAGGCTTGAATTGCCGATGAGGAACACTTCGTGCTGGGGGGGTTGGCTTGTATTGCAGATGAGGAACGCATCTTGATATGGGGGGGGGGGCAAGCTTGCTTGTATTGCAGATGGTGGACATTCTTTGTTTTGGTCTAGATCTGATTTCAATGTAGTAATTGGTGGTTAGATTTGTGTTACAGATGGGATTCCCCTCATTGGGGGCCAGGTTTGTATTAGGCTTGTATTACAGATGAGGAACTCCTCATATTGGGGGAGAGGCATGTATTACAGATGAAATACTCATATTGTATTGCAGATGAGGAACACTTCATACTGGGGGGCTGGTTTGTATTGCAGATGAGGAACACCCCATGCTGGGGGGAAGGCTTTTATTGCAGATGAGGAACACCTCATGATGGGGGGGCAAGCTTGTATTGCAGATGGTGGACATTTTTTTTTGTTTTGGTATAGATCTGATTTCAATAGAGTAATTGGTGGTGGCTAGATTTGTTTTACAGTTGGGATTCCCCTCATAGTGGGAGGCAGGCTTGTATTACAGTATCCTTCATATTTGTGGATCAGATTTGTATTACAGATGAGGTACCTCTTCTATTGGGGGGTAGGCATGTATTACAGTTAAGATACTCCTCATATTGTATTGCAGATGAGGAACACCCCATGCTGGGGGGCAGACTTGTTTTACAGATAAGCTACCTCATATTTTGGGTCCGGCTTGTATTGCAGATAAAGGTACAACTCATGCTGGGGGACAGACTTGTATTTCAGATGATGAACACCCCATGCTGGGGGGTAGGCTTGTATTGCAGATGGGGGTCATTTTTTGTTTCGGTATAGATCGGATTTCAATAGGATATTGTTGGTTAGATTTGTTTTACAGTTCGGATTCCCCTCATATTGGGAGGGAGGCTTATATTACAGATGAGTATCCTTCATATCTTTGGTCAGGTTTGTATTACAGATGAGATACCCCTCATATTGTATTGCAGATGAGGAACCCCTCATGCCTAGGGGGATGGCTTGTATTGCAGATGAGGTACCCCTTCATGCCTAGGGGGATGGCTTGTATTGCAGATGAGGTACCCCTTCATGCTTAGGGGGATGGCTTGTATTGCAGATGAGGTACCCCTTCATGCCTGGGGGGATGGCTTGTATTGCAGATGAGGTACCCCTTCATGCCTGGGGGGATGGCTTATATTGCAGATGAGGTACCCCTTCATGCCTAGGGGGATGGCTTGTATTGCAGATGAGGTACCCCTTCATGCCTGGGGGGATGGCTTGTATTGCAGATGAGGTACCCCTTCATGCCTGGGGGGATGGCTTGTATTGCAGATGAGGTACCCCTTCATGCCTGGGGGGATGGCTTGTATTGCAGATGAGGTACCCCTTCATGCCTGGGGGGATGGCTTGTATTGCAGATGAGGTACCCCTTCATGCCTGGGGGGATGGCTTGTATTGCAGATGAGGAACACCCCATGCTGCGGGGATGGCTTGTATTGCAGATGAGGAACACCCCATGCTGCGGGGATGGCTTGTATTGCAGATGAGGAACACCCCATGCTGCGGGGATGGCTTGTATTGCAGATGAGGAACACCCCATGCTGCGGGGATGGCTTGTATTGCAGATGAGGAACACCCCATGCTGCGGGGATGGCTTGTATTGCAGATGAGGAACACCCCATGCTGGGGGGATGGCTTGTATTGCAGATGAGGAACACCCCATGCTGGGGGGGTGGCTTGTATTGCAGATGGTGGACATTTTTTGTTTTGGTATAGATCTGATTTCAATAGAGTAATTGGTGATGGTTAGATTTGTTTTACAGTTGGGATTCCCCTCATAGTGGGAGGCAGGCTTGTATTACAGTATCCTTCAGATTTGTATTACAGATGAGGTACCTCTCATATTGGGGGGTAGGCATGTATTACAGTTAAAGGGACACTGAATCCAAAAATTTTGTTTTGTAATTCAGAAAGAGCATGCAATTTTTTTGTTTTTTATTAATTTTTTTTTATACCAACAATGTAACATATTCAGCAGTAATACAAACCAAACAATAATAAAAATACAAGTAACCAACATTGCAATGTTTGTGTCTATTCAACCTAATAGATACATAAGTGCCTCATAAGAAAAGACATATCCACATTGCACCTTTTACCGGTTAAATAACATCTCTGGGCTTTCTTCACCTTAATTTTATGAAACATTGTTGGAGTTTTTAACTTTATAGCAGGAGAAAAAAGAGAGAGAAGAAAAAAAAACAACCCAAAAAACCACATAAAAACCATAAGGAGCGAAGAGAATTTTTTTTTTAAAAAAATGAAGCTACGCAGATCTCATAATATGTGCTTCCTTATCTATATTCATAGACAGATGGTCTGACCATTTTTGAGCCAGTTTCTCTACATTACAGCTGCCTTTCTAGGAGTTAAGATAGGTATACCATGGAGAAATAGAGCAATGACCTGCCTTGATCAAGGCTGGCCATGACTCTCATTTCCCCCAGGTCCATTTCCAGTTAAATTGGGCATGCAATTGGCTAGTGTAATGCCTGGCTTGCAAGTAGGCAAAAAAATCTTGATTGCCAAGATTGAATTCCAATTTCAGTTCATGGAAGGATTTAATAATTCCTGACTCTGAGTGATATAGCTGTGAAGCAAATTTGAGCCCTTGTTCCTGCCATTTTTTCAAGTGTGGAGCTTGAGAGCCCTCTTGAAATTCTGGGTTACCTATAAAAGTTTGTTATCTGGGAATTTTAGTGTTCCCAATAATACGCCGATCTTTTTCCATGCCTGAATTATTACATACAATGTGTTTTCACCTGCTTAGGTATTAAATGAACCGGTGTGTGTGTAGTAGAGATACTGGCTTCAAAGGATAAATTATGCTATTCTCCAACCCGTTATCCGTGAAGTGATCGGCTTCTGCCACCCAGTCTGCCGCAATTCGGCCTAAGGAAACTAAGTTATAAAGATATAAATTTGGGAGAGCCAGCCCAGCAAATTACTTTGCCAAGTATAATCTCTGCAGGGAGATTCTAGGTTTCCTTGACTGCCATATGAATTTTCGAAGCGCCATATTAAATTTCTTAATGTCTTGTGCTTTTATGAAAAGCAGGAGATTTTGAAGAGTATATAATATCTTTGGCAGGATTACCATTTTATATAGAGCAATACGCCCAGAGAGAGAGGCAAGAGCATGCAATTTTAAGCAACTTTCTAATTTACTCCTATTATCATTTTTTTTCTTTGTTCTCTTGCTATCTTTATTTGAAAAAGAATGCATCTATGCTTTTTTGGGTTCAGTACTCTGGACAGCAATTTTTTATTGGTGGATGAATTTATCCACCAATCAGCAAGGACAACCCAGGTTGTTCACCAAAAATGGGCCGGCATCTAAACTTACATTCTTGCATTTTAAATAAAGATACCAAGAGAATGAAGAAAATTTGATAATAGGAGTAAATTAGAAAGTTGCTTAAAATTTCATGCTCAATCTGAATCATGAAAGAAAAAATTTGGGTACAGTGTCCCTTTAAGATACTCCTCATATTGTATTGCAGATGAGGAACACCCCGTGCTGGGGGGGCAGACTTGTTTTACAGATGAGGTACCTCATATTTTGGGTCCGGCTTGTATTGCAGATAAAGGTACAACTCATGCTGGGGGGTAGGCTTGTATTGCAGATGGGGGTCATTTTTTGTTTTGGTATAGATCGGATTTCAATAGAATTATTGTTGGTCAGATTTGTTTTACAGTTGGGATTCCCCTCATATTGGAAGGGAGGCTTATATTACAGATGAGTATCCTTCATATCTGTGGTCAGGTTTGTATTACAGATGAGATACCCCTCATATTGGGGGGTAGGCATGTATTACAGTTGAGATACTCCTCATATTGTATTGCAGATGAGGAACCCCTCATGCCTAGGGGGATGGCTTGTATTGCAGATGAGGTACCCCTTCATGCCTAGGGGGATGGCTTGTATTGCAGATGAGGAACACCCCATGCTGGGGGGGTGGCTTGTATTGCAGATGAGGTACCCCTTCATGCCTAGGGGGATGGCTTGTATTTCAGATGAGGAACACCCCATGCTGGGGGGCAGGCTTGTATTTCAGATGAGGAACACCCCATGCTGGGGGGCAGGCTTGTATTGCAGATGAGGAACACACCATGCTGGGGGGCAGGCTTGTATTGCAGATGAGGAACACCCCATGCTGGAGGACAGGCTTGTATTGCTGACGAGGAACACACCATGCTGAAGGACAGGCTTGTATTGCTGACGAGGAACACACCATGCTGGGGGGCAGGCTTGTATTGCTGACGAGGAACACCCCATGCTGGGGGGCAGGCTTGTATTGCTGACGAGGAACACCCCATGCTGGGGGGCAGGCTTGTATTGCTGACGAGGAACACCCCATGCTGGGGGGCAGGCTTGTATTGCTGACGAGGAACACCCCATGCTGGGGGGCAGGCTTGTATTGCTGACGAGGAACACCCCATGCTGGGGGGCAGGCTTGTATTGCTGACGAGGAACACCCCATGCTGGGGGGCAGGCTTGTATTGCTGACGAGGAACACCCCATGCTGGGGGGCAGGCTTGTATTGCTGACGAGGAACACCCCATGCTGGGGGGCAGGCTTGTATTGCTGACGAGGAACACCCCATGCTGGGGGGCAGGCTTGTATTGCTGACGAGGAACACCCCATGCTGGGGGGCAGGCTTGTATTGCTGACGAGGAACACCCCATGCTGGGGGGCAGGCTTGTATTGCTGACGAGGAACACCCCATGCTGGGGGGCAGGCTTGTATTGCTGACGAGGAACACCCCATGCTGGGGGGCAGGCTTGTATTGCTGACGAGGAACACCCCATGCTGGGGGGCAGGCTTGTATTGCTGACGAGGAACACCCCATGCTGGGGGGCAGGCTTGTATTGCTGACGAGGAACACCCCATGCTGGGGGGCAGGCTTGTATTGCTGACGAGGAACACCCCATGCTGGGGGGCAGGCTTGTATTGCTGACGAGGAACACCCCATGCTGGGGGGCAGGCTTGTATTGCTGACGAGGAACACCCCATGCTGGGGGGCAGGCTTGTATTGCTGACGAGGAACACCCCATGCTGGGGGGCAGGCTTGTATTGCTGACGAGGAACACCCCATGCTGGGGGGCAGGCTTGTATTGCTGACGAGGAACACCCCATGCTGGGGGGCAGGCTTGTATTGCTGACGAGGAACACCCCATGCTGGGGGGCAGGCTTGTATTGCTGACGAGGAACACCCCATGCTGGGGGGCAGGCTTGTATTGCTGACGAGGAACACCCCATGCTGGGGGGCAGGCTTGTATTGCTGACGAGGAACACCCCATGCTGGGGGGCAGGCTTGTATTGCTGACGAGGAACACCCCATGCTGGGGGGCAGGCTTGTATTGCTGACGAGGAACACCCCATGCTGGGGGGCAGGCTTGTATTGCTGACGAGGAACACCCCATGCTGGGGGGCAGGCTTGTATTGCTGACGAGGAACACCCCATGCTGGGGGGCAGGCTTGTATTGCTGACGAGGAACACCCCATGCTGGGGGGCAGGCTTGTATTGCTGACGAGGAACACCCCATGCTGGGGGGCAGGCTTGTATTGCTGACGAGGAACACCCCATGCTGGGGGGCAGGCTTGTATTGCTGACGAGGAACACCCCATGCTGGGGGGCAGGCTTGTATTGCTGACGAGGAACACCCCATGCTGGGGGGCAGGCTTGTATTGCTGACGAGGAACACCCCATGCTGGGGGGCAGGCTTGTATTGCTGACGAGGAACACCCCATGCTGGGGGGCAGGCTTGTATTGCTGACGAGGAACACCCCATGCTGGGGGGCAGGCTTGTATTGCTGACGAGGAACACCCCATGCTGGGGGGCAGGCTTGTATTGCTGACGAGGAACACCCCATGCTGGGGGGCAGGCTTGTATTGCTGACGAGGAACACCCCATGCTGGGGGGCAGGCTTGTATTGCTGACGAGGAACACCCCATGCTGGGGGGCAGGCTTGTATTGCTGACGAGGAACACCCCATGCTGGGGGGCAGGCTTGTATTGCTGACGAGGAACACCCCATGCTGGGGGGCAGGCTTGTATTGCTGACGAGGAACACCCCATGCTGGGGGGCAGGCTTGTATTGCAGATGGGGGACATTTTTTGTTTCGGTATAGATCTGATTTCAATAGAGTAATTGGTGGTTAGATTTGTGTTACAGATGATATTCCCCTCATATTGGGGGTCAGGTTTGTATTAGGCTTGTATTACAGATGAGTAACTCCTCATATTGGGGGTAGGCATGTATTACAGATGAAATACTCATATGGTATTGCCGATGAGGAACACTTCATACTGGGGGGCTGGCTTGTATTGCAGATGAGGAACACTCCATGCTGAGGGTCAGGCTTGTATTACAGTTGAGGAACACCCCATGCTGGTGGGCAGGCTTTTATTGCAGATGAGGAACACCCCATGCTGGGGGGATGGCTTGTATTGCAGATGGTGGACATTTTTTGTTTTGGTATAGATCTGATTTCAATAGAGTAATTGGTGATGGTTAGATTTGTTTTACAGTTGGGATTCCCCTCATAGTGGGAGGCAGGCTTGTATTACAGTATCCTTCATATTTGTGGATAAGATTTGTATTACAGATGAGGTACCTCTTATATTGGGGGGTAGGCATGTATTACAGTTAAGATACTCCTCATATTGTATTGCAGATGAGGAACACCCCATGCTGGGGGGCAGACTTGTTTTACAGATGAGGAGCACCTCATGCTGGGGGACAGGCTTGTTTTGCAGATGAGGAACACCCCATGCTGGGGGTCAGGCTTGTATTACAGATGAGGAACACTTTATGCTGGGGGGCTGGCTTGTATTACAGATGAGGAACACCCCATGCTGGGGGTAGGCTTGTATTGCAGATGGTGGACATGTTTTGGTATAGATCTGATTTCAATAGAGTAATTGGTGGTTAGATTTGTTTTACAGATGGGATTCCCCTCATATTGGGGGCCCGGCTTGTATTACAGATGAGGTACCCCTCATGTCTGGGGTCCGACTTATTTTACAGAGGAGGTACCCCTCATATTGGGGGTCGGGCTTGTATTACAGATGAGGAACACCTAATGCTCAGGGTCAGGCTTATATTGCAGATAGAGGACACTTTTGTTGTTGTTGTTGTCGTTGTTTTGGTATAGATTTGATTTCAATAGAATAATTGGTGGTTAGATTTGTTACAAATGGGATTCCCCCCATATTAGGAGGCCGGCTTGTATTACAGATTAGGTACTCCTCATATTTTGGGTCCGGCTTGTATTACAGATGAGGTACCCCTCATATTGGGGTTAGTCTTGTATTACAGATGAGGTACCCCTCATATTGGGGTTAGTCTTGTATTACAGATGAGGTACCCCTCATCTTGGGGGTCGGGCTTGTATTACAGATGAGGTACCCCTCATCTTGGGGGTCGGGCTTGTATTACAGATGAAGTACAGCCCGACCCCCAGTATGAGGGGTACCTCATCTGTAATACAAGCCCGACCCCCAATATGAGGGGTACCTTATCTGTAATACAAGCAGACACCCAATATGAGGGTACCTCATCTGTAATACAAGCCCGACCCCCCCCCCCCCCCCCCCCAATATGAGAGTACCTCATCTGTAATACAAGCCCAACCCCTAATATGAGGGTTATTACCAATGAGGTACCCTTCATATTGGGGGGCCGGGCTTGTATTAAAGATAATGTACCCCTCATATGGGGGGGCTGTATTACAGATGAAGTACCCCTGATATGGGGGGGGGGTTTGTATTACAAATCAGGTACCTCTGATATTGGGGGGTTGTATTACAGAGATCAGGTACTGCTTATATTGGAGTTAGATTTGTGTTACAGATGAGGAACCCGTCTTATTGGAAGTCAGTTGTGTTTTATGTTGGTCAGGTTTATTTTCTCAGACTTGTGTGTTTTTAAAAAAAAAAAAAAAAAAAAAAACAGCATAAAAAAAAATGAAGAGTCCGACATGCATTGTTCCGGACCCAAGGAGGGATTTTGGTTTATGAATAGACATGTATACTAATGGGGGGGTCGGTCAGTAGTTTGGAGCCAGAAGTTAAATTTTAGGAGTGATTACAAGGATCCCTTTACTTGTCAATAAGAATATAGCTGCAGCTACCTTTTTTTCATATGAAATATTTCTAATTAAATAGTATTTTTAATATTCTTTGAATTCATATTAATCATGTAGCCATTAAGTGATATTTTTATTATAATTAGTAGTATGTTAGGCAAGTAATTCAAAATTAGACAGAATTAATTTTTTGGTAATATATTAATTACACCACCATTTCCTGAGAGACAATTGCACAGTTCCTCTGAATGGCATACACAAAAGTCCTCTTAGTAGTGTGTAACATTTTTTTGATGATATTTAAAATAGTATAATTTATTACACAAATTATTTTCCATAAATGCATCGTCCCATTGCTAAAATGATTGATGTATTTTTAAACCTTCACCTTCGATAAAGCTTCTGCTTTCACCAATAAATGTTACGTTTTAAATTGAAAATCGGATATGAGTTGGATGTGAGTTGTGTGAGTGAGCCATCAGCACAGACTTGATTTATATCTCACTCAGAGTAAAAATTAAACTTTCATGATTCAGATAGAGCATGCAATTTGAAACTTTCTAATTTACTGCGATTATCAATTTTTCTTTATTCTTTTGGTATGTTTATTTCAAAGAGCAAGAATGAAGCTTAGAAGCCGGACCATTTTTGGTTCAGCACCTGGGTAGCGCTTCCTGAAAGGTGTCTAATTGTAGCCACCAATCAGCAAGCTCTTATGCTTACATTCCTGCTTTTTCAAAT
Source organism: Bombina bombina (assembly GCF_027579735.1). Lineage (NCBI taxonomy): Eukaryota > Metazoa > Chordata > Amphibia > Anura > Bombinatoridae > Bombina > Bombina bombina. The sequence goes on along the minus strand of NC_069499.1, from coordinate 1,452,013,591 downwards.
AAAGATACAAAGAGTAAATTAGAAAGTTGTTTAAAATTGCCTGCTCTATCTGAATCATTAAAGAAAAAAAAATTGGGTTCAGTATCCCTTTTAAGCTGAATTTGTTTATCATATGTTTTTATCTGTTTGCTAGTGGTCCCTTTTTATACTGATCTATTTGGGTATCCACTATAGTTCTTAATGGGGTCAAATTCTGCACACAACAATATATAGATAATCTGTTCTATATTTTAAATATTGTAGACTGTCTTCCCAATAAGACACCATGTTAGGTCCTTACATTGTACTCCGTTATATCTTCTATTTCCCTGTGAGATGGTAAAGCGGTGGAAGCAAGAAGCTTGCAAATGATTAGAGAAGCTTTGTTTTCCTGCCAAGTACTCAGACTAATAGAGGATAAAAAGAGATGTGTGGCATCAGAGGTCAGCACTTACTAAAATACATAACTTTAAATAAAGCAGAGAGACCAAGAGTTACTGAAAACGTTTGTGATTCTGTGAATACCTATTTGTAATAGAGATTGTCCACTACAAATCTTTAATGTTAGTCTTATTATGTCTATAGGCCATAAAACATGGAAGACATAGTGATTGCTGGGATAGCCGGGAGATTACCAGAATCTGACAACCTACAGGAATTCTGGGAGAATCTTATAAATGGTGTTGACATGGTGACAGAAGATGGCAGACGATGGAAACCAGGTAGGTTGCTGAAATCAAAAGTATACTTTAGTTACATTAACATTTCCAAAATTCAAAGCAGGTTCTGTTTGTTTTCAACCCTAAACTTTAGTTAATAATAATTTTTTTTTTAGCAATTAAAGGAATATAAAAGAGTAATAATTATGTTTAAAATGTTGCACTTTCAAAATGTGTTTAACCTCCACAAAGAGAGAGGTTAAATACATAGTCAGTTCTCCACCGACAATGTACTTCTGGTTCTTAGTTACTCACAGTTGCTGAGTGACAGCATACGTGCATAGCCAGCAATCACTGGACACATTTACCTTCAGAGCAGTTTGTCCAAGCGCTATTCTATTGCAATAACAATATGATCTACATTTATGCCTATTAAACCCACAAGTATTAATACATTTTGTAAAATGTCCAGTGGACTAGTGCCAGGTTTAGGTAAAGTTGTAGGGTACCCTCTGTCTGCTGCCCTCCCCTATACAGAGCTTTTTTTGAGGTGCGGCCACCTTGTTTGCCTACCCTGAAAGCACACATTTTTAGCTTTTGCTTTTTGCTGGGGTTAAAACGATGGCAAACACTAGTGCAGAGCGTCACATGTGGCCCTCAGACTGCCAGTTGGCCATCCTTGATCTAGCACATTGGTCTTCAGTTGTAGCTCTCCAGAGGTTTTGAAACTACTCTCTGGAGGTCCATAATTGATGACCTCTGATCTAGCACATTAGCAAATTTTTTTTTTTATTGATACTTTTGTCTCTTTAAACAATTAAAAAAAAAAAAAAAAAAAAAAAAAAATACCAATAGACTTAAAATGGGGCTATGTCTACAGTGTTTTGCAATAAAGCAGTAGTTTTGAAACAAAATAATAAGATAATACTCTTATTGCTCTTAATATAAATAAAACAAGTAACCAAATCTACAAGAAAAAAAATCACGCTGGAATGAGCATGTTAATAAACCACATTCTGAACTAGTAATCAGATTAAATCCCTATAACGAACACCTATAAACAGGTCATCCTATATAATATGAGGTAGAGAGGTAACCATCACAATCAATGAGGGATTGTTTTATGACTTATCTAAAGAAGCAAAGGGTTGCACATTTAAAATAAAAATATTTAAAGGGATAGTAAAGTAAAAATAGAGAATGCAATCAGGGCAGCAATACACTACTGAGAGCTAGCTGTACACATTGGGTGAGCCAATGACAAGAAGTGTGTGTATATGTATGTAGAGCACTTCTGAGTGTACCTAGGTATAAATTTCCACCAAGGATACAAATGGAACAAAGTAAATAATATAGTACATTGGAAAGTTGTTTAAACTGACACGCTTTCTTTGAATTATGAGTTTTAATTTTTACTTTGTTACTGTTTGTTTAAGTAGATCTCACTACATTTTGTAAATAGAAATGATTAATGATAATTAACATTATCATCTAATAAATGAGTCGCTAATTCAGGAATATGTTAATATCTCATTTTAGCTATTATGTTGGATTTGGAGGGTTTATATTCTATTTTTTTTATAGTTTACAAAGACTTTAGGCAGAAGATAGGGTAAGCCGTATTTTGACTTAATGTTAATTATTCAAATTGACCTAAAGGACATGGAAGGAAGTCAAATTTAAACTTTAATGTTTCAGACAGAACATACAGTTTTTAGCAATAATATTCGCTTGTAGGATTAGGAGCGTGCACAAATATTAAGTAAAATACGGCACCAGTATTTGCAACTATGCTTGCTTAAGAGACATGCACAATCCTGAGTCTACCTTAGTATGCTCTCATGAAAGCAACCTATGTTTCAATAAAGAATACCAGGAGAAAGAGGTAATTTTCATAACAAACGTTTTTTTAAACTTGTACTCTTTATCTTAATCATGAAAGTTTCATTTTAGTTTTGATGTTGTTGTTGTTTTTTTGAAGATTATTTAGCAGAAGATAAACAATTTATGACTTGTTTTCTTGTTTTGATTAGGTCTATATGGACTACCTACAAGAAATGGAAAACTAAAAGAAATTAGCAAATTTGATGCTTCCTTTTTTGGTGTTCATCCGAAGCAAGCACATACGATGGACCCTCAGTTACGATTGCTTCTAGAGATCTCCTATGAAGCTATAGTAGATGGAGGTGAGATGATGGGGTCACTCAAAGTAAAAAAAAAAAAAAAAAAATGAGATTATGTAGTCATATTAATTGCAAAAACCTAATGATAAGAATTTATGATGTGGTTGAGATGGGTTCGGTTTGTGTGTTTAACTGTCAAATAGAAAATTATCACTTGTATTTAATGTATTGAATAAAACTATATAAAATTGTCAATATTTTTTTAAATGAGGGGAACTCTGGGTTTAACAAGAAAAAAATACATTTTGCGTATATTTGAATTTATAGTTTTACAGACTCAGTTCATCATATACTGGGAGTCGTTTACAAAACCGATTTTAAGCTGTTTAGGCCATGTGTAACCTTTGGTTGTTCCAGGCAAAATATAACGACAGATGCATGAAATATATATATCTTACAATTTGTTTTGCAATCTAGGTATTAATCCATCCGATCTCCGAGGCACCAACACTGGAGTTTGGGTGGGAGTTAGTGGATCAGAAGCTGGAGAGGCCTTTAGTCGAGATCCAGAGGAGCTCCTTGGGTACAGTATGACAGGATGCCAACGTGCTATGTTTGCCAACAGGATCTCTTACTTCTTTGACTTGAAAGGTATAGTTATACTCTAGAATTCTAATATGCTCTGGAAATAAGTGACTTGGAATAAAAAAATGTAAAGAATCTAACTGGACATGTGTGAGTGCAGCTGGGCTGTCCGACAGGAGGCTGCAGAATGTCAAACCTACAAATGGAAGGATGATTATTTATTGAGCGGAAAGGTTTAAGTTTAGAGATGGGGTTTAAACACTTGGTGGGATTCAAAGACATGAAAGACAAGATAGGAGAGTTGCAGAGTAGAAGAAGGTGAAAGATAAGCAGCAAATTGTGTGACTGCTAATGGGACTCTGAGAGGGTTGATTCATTATAGAACAGAGATGGAGATGAGGGTTTGGAGAAACTGGAGCCCTGATTCTCAAACTCTTCAGCTTGGAGTGAAATTATCTTGCAAAATTCACAAGAGAATTTTCTAAGAAAGGGGACAGAAGCCATCAGGGAGATGTGAGCTGCCTGCAATAGAAAGCAATTTAAAGGGACAGTCAAGTCCAAAAAATCCTTTCATGATTCAGATGGGGCATGTAATTTTAAACAACTTTCCAATTTACTTTTATCACCAATTTTGCTTTATTCTCTTGGTATTCTTAGTTGAAAGCTAAACCTAGAAGGTTCATATGCTAATTTCTTAGACCTTGAAGGCCGCCTCTAATCTAAATGCATTTTGATAGTTTTTTTTTTTTACCACTAGAGGGCATTAGTTAATGTGTTTCTTATAGATAACATTGAGCTCATGCACTTGAATTTACCATGGAGACAGCTCTGATTGGCTAAAATGCAAGTTTGTCAAAATAACTGAAATAAGGGGGTAGTCTGCTGAAGCTTAGATACAAGGTAATTACAGAGGTAAAACGTGTATAATTATAACTGTTGGTAATGCAAAACTGGGGAATTGGTAATAAAGGGATTATCTTTTAAAACAACAAAAATTATAGTGTTGACTGTCCCTTTTAAGCTCTCTGGGGTGTAAAATCTCACAGGGAAGAGTGGCATTAGCAGGGTAGCACCTGACCCTTATATAACTTTTCAGTTTTATTCTAATTAACTTAATGTTCACTACAGTTTAATGCTTATTTGCTTCTACTTTAGTGCACGTTACATTTCTGTTATTTAAATGTGTATTGTGAATTTTGAGCAAACTTCACCAACATACATATGTCAAGATAAACCAATGAGTTCTGCAGGTGTAAAACAAAGGACATTAAGAATTTGTGAAATCATAGTCCTAAGTACATTACTCGATACAAAAGATAAATGCATTTAAACACTAGATAGAAAGTTTTACGTTTAAAGTAAATTAAAATACAAAGTTCAAAATGTTAATGCAACAAACTAATGTTGTGCTATATTGCACTGCACATGTTTCTCCAGTAATACAGGGAACACCCCTTAGATAGGGCAAATTTGCCTTTCTAAAATTGTGAGGGATTTCACAATGCTGACTGATCACTCTAAATCACTGGATTTCAAACCTGTCCTCAGGCCTCCCCAACAGGCCAGATTTTCAGGTTTACCTTGGATGAGAGCAGATAAAATAACCATATTTAATAATCAGCTGATTATTTCACCTGTGCTCTAGTTCAAATAATCTCAATATCTGGCCTTTTCGGGAGGCTGGAGGACAGGTTTGAAAACCAGTGCTCTAAACTTGTTTTCACCAGATGATATATTCATGTGCTTTACTTGTAATCATCTATAGATGCTATGACCATGTATTCTATATGTAATCTTACAAGAACCTATAGCAATGTCCTAGATGGGTGCTACAAATGTTATCTGTCTGTTTTCAGGTCCCAGTTTGGCCATAGACACTGCCTGCTCCTCCAGCCTGCTGGCTTTAGAGAATGCATTCAAGGCTATTCACCATGGACAGTGCGATGCAGCCCTTGTAGGTGGTGTCAATCTGCTGCTAAAACCCAACACTTCAGTACAGTTCATGAAACTGGGCATGTTGAGTCCTGAGGGAACCTGCAAATCATTTGATGCTTCAGGTAACAAAACAATAACAGAAATTACATTGTCCAAGCAGACGCCCAGGGCTAGGTACAGGCAGACTGTAGGAACAATACGAAGTCACTGGGCTAAATTATAGCAGCTAGTTTCGTTTTTTTCCATGTTAGTTAATCTCCACTTATATTCCCTGCTTAATGTGGACATGCCTGTCTGAACCTGTAAAGCCTTTTTCAAGAGAGGGAATCATTACTTGATTTCCGACTAACGCCTGATGCTTTTCTCTTTGTTCATAAAAAAGGAAATGGGTATTGTCGCTCTGAAGCTGCTGTCTCAGTGCTAGTTACCAAGAGATCTATGGCAAAAAGGGTGTACGCTACAATCGTAAATGCTGGAAGCAATACAGATGGCTACAAGGAGCAAGGTGTGTTATTGTGAAGGAAGGGGACAGTAAAGATAACATTCGGGAGGGTTTAATTTACAGTATAAACCAAATTATGCTTCACACATTCTTAGGATTTTTTATTTTTGTTTGGTTTATGTTGTAGGAGTGACCTTTCCCTCTGGAGAGATTCAGCAGCAGTTGCTCAGTTCTCTCTACAGAGAAGCCGGAATTCCAACCTGTGATGTAGAATATGTGGAAGCCCACGGCACTGGTACAAAGGTAGCAATAATCTTTTATCTGTGGGCAAAGTTACTGTTTATATCTGCTGTTTAAATGGAGAATGTGGATGTATAAATCCATGTGATATATTCACGCAAATGGCACATATGTTTAGAAAGCAAGAATTCATGTGAACAAAAACTTGGGATTATACAAAAGTGAATATGATGGTTTTTAATTAAATTTAAGAATTAATTTACTTGTGACTCAGCACGTAGTAACATTTACTAGCAGTAAAGCAGTTGGATAAATATACCAACCCCCTCTTCTGATCAACTACTGTAGGGCATACAGGGAATGATAAGCGTGACATTCATAGGCTGTCATTCAAATGGGAGATGAGGTGACTTCATGAGTTTGAAAGCAGTTTTTACTTTTTAAACCTATTAAATGCACTTATGACATACGCGATTAACTATTTCAATTAATTTTTTAAGTTTTGAAATCTGAGACCTATTTTTAACTTTTTACTTAACTAAATGCAGTCATGTTATAGTAAAATGTGAACTGAACATGGGCTAGATCATTAACAATGAAAAAAAACAAAGCCATGCAAATAGAGAGAGGCCACTCCAGACGCCACAGAAGGTCAACAGTTGTTGAATTTGACACTTCTAAAAAGCATTTGGTCACACTAATCCTCCTCCACGCTACTTTGGAGACAATTTAAACGACATCTGAAATCCTTTTATCCAAAAGTTTTTAAAAGCATGTTGAGACTTTTCAAATTCATTTCTGATGTTTAAATTGGCTCCAAAGTATAGTGTGGAGGGGGATTAGTGTGGTTTTTAGAAGTGTGTTTTATTGTTAGATTTTTTTTAAAGGGACAGTCTACACCAGCATTTTTATTGTTTTAAAAGATAGATAATCCCTTTATTACCCATTCCCCAGTTTTGCATAACCAACACAGTTATAATAATATACTTTTAACCTCTGTGATTATCTTGTATCTAAGCCTCTGCAAACTGCCCCTTTTTTCAGTTCTTTTGACAGACTTGCAGTCTAGCCTATTAGTGTCTGCTCCCAGATAACTTCTCGTGCACGAGCACAGTGTTATCTATATGAAATATGTGAACTAACACCCTCTAGTGGTGAAAAACTGTTAAAATACAATCTGAAAGAGGTGGGCTTCAAGGTCTAAGAAATTAGCATATTTTAACTAAGACTACCAAGAGAACAAAGCAAAATTGGTGATAAAAGTAAATTGGAAAATTGTTTAAAATTACATGCCCTATCTGAATCATGAAAGTTTATTTTGGCCTAGACTGTCCCTTTAATGCATTAAAATGGCTTTGAATTTGAAAATCCAGCAAAAAGCTGAGTTAATACACACAGGAGGTAATCGGCATCAGACAAGCAGCCACTGATCAGCAATATACACACACATACTGATCATTCACAAAGCAAGATGCAACTCAAACAGCAAAAACTGTCTGCATTTCAACAATTGTAAAGACTATACATGAGTGTATATATTCACCTTTCTAAGTTTTATATTCCAAAAACAGGTTACATTAACTACTGAGCAAGCCCTATTACATTTCCCAATCCAAAATATTCAGAGGAAAAAAACCCGTAAATTAACTCTGACCATCTGTGCTATCATCAGAATCTGTCTAGCTCAATTCTGGAAGACAACGCCCCCAAGTTTTATAAAAAAAAAAATAACATCATTATAACATGGCCAGCAATAAAGATAGTCCTAGTACAATAGGAACCATATATAATGTATCATGAGATTAGGGAGAAAACAAAATAAAGGAAAAATGAAGACTAGTAGAAGGGAGGTGAGAGTCAGGACCCACGCAATTGGATTTAGTTTGCGTATGTTTTACACAATTATACGCTTATAAAAAGTATTCTCTATACATAAAGCTGAAGTTTTATGAAGACAGACATTGAAGGTCACTTAAATGGACATTTCCTTTATTGTATATTCCTCACGAATGTAAAGACAGACTTATGACTGTAACTCATTGGTTGTTTATGTTTATTAAATATGAAAAATTACAATAAAAACTATTTCAAAATAAAAATTACATAGGAATTTAGTTACTATGAATCGTTATACTACTCAAATTTACAAGTGTACTACAGACTAACTTTTCCTTCGTCGTTAAATATAATTGATGGTAATGGTTCTTTTCATTTTTACTTTGAGATGTCCCTTTTTGAAATGTCCGTGTTTTTTTTTTTATTTTTTTATTTTTTTGTTTTTTTTTTAATTCAGGTAGGGGATCCCCAGGAAGTTAATGGAATTGTCAGTGTGTTTTGTAACTCAGATCGGAAACCTTTGTTAATTGGATCTACTAAATCAAATATGGGCCACCCAGAGCCTGTGTCAGGTCTTGCCGCCCTTGCTAAGGTAAAACAGTGGTTGATATGACACAGGACTTTTTCCTTCTTGCTCTGTAACATATATTTGTTTAATTGTTCTATTACAACACGTGTTAATGCTTTATTGTAGCCTCCGTCTTTCTGTTTTAACACAGGTAATTCTGTCTCTGGAACATGGTATTTGGGCTCCAAATCTTCACTACAAGAACCCGAATCCCGATATTCCAGCTCTAAAAGACGGTCGTATTAGAGTTGTGAGCAAACCAATACAAGTAAAAGGTGGAATTGTTGGTATAAACTCCTTTGGGTTTGGAGGTTCAAATGTACATGTCATTCTGAGGCCAAATGAGAAGAGGCTCTTAGAGCATGTTCCATTGGAGCATCCCAGACTTCTTCAGATCTGTGGCAGAACTCAAGAAGCAGTGGAGAATCTAATAACACAGAGCAGACAGCTGGCAGTGGACAATACGTTTATCAATCTTGTGAATGATATATCAGGGATTTCTCCTTCAGCCATGCCCTATCGTGGTTACACCATTGTGGGAACAGACAGTGATATTAAGGAGATTCATCAAACTCAGTCTTCTGGGAGACCCATCTGGTACATCTGTTCAGGTGAGAAAATTGCCTTTGCGGTTGATGGAATACTAATGCCTAGTTACCTTTTTGTAGGGTTCTACCAATAATACTTAATCTCATTTTTCTCTCTCATGTAGCATTGCTTAGACTGGATATATGTGCTGGGTCTTTGGTGCTGTGGTGACCTATATAGCATTGTGGTATCTATTTATATGTTCAATGTAGAAATACTAAATTCACCCCAGTATGATGCAAATGGCCTCTTATGTAGCCCAAGTTTTAAAATGCTCTTTAAAGAGTAGAAGACAAGTATACATGTTTTGAGGTGCTATAGATAATGTGTTCCTCATTAGCTAAAAATGAGGTAGTCTTTGCTTCTGCAGATGGAACAACTACTTAGTACTGTCTTAGAGTATATTGTATGATAATTGTGGTCTTTTAGGAATGGGAACCCAATGGAAAGGCATGGGGCACAGTCTTATGAACCTGGACATCTTTCGCCAGTCCATTCTGAAATCTGATGAAGCCCTAAAAGGAACTGGGCTGAAGGTATCTGAGCTTCTGCTGAACGCTGACGACAGTACTTTTGAAGACACAGTTCATGCTTTTGTCGGGCTTGCTGCTATCCAGGTAAGAACATTCATATATATTGGACAATAAAGCAATAGTGTGTTGATGGAGGATCATAAAGTTACAGATGGTTCCATTTCACTTGCAGATTGCACAGATTGATATGCTTAAAGAAATGAATCTGCACCCAAATGGCATTGTAGGCCATTCAGTTGGGGAATTAGCCTGTGGATATGCAGATAACTCTCTCAGTCAGGAGGAGGCTATCCTTGCTGCTTATTGGAGAGGTCGATGCATCAAAGAGGCAAAGCTTCCTCCAGGAGGAATGGCAGCTGTTGGTAAGTTCTAGACAAAGGGTGTACTGGGAATGAGAAGTGGGTACAGTTTTAGAGACTAACGTGTGCAGACTTCAGAGTTTTATTTTACATTTGATGACAAAAGCAAACAAGTCCACTAATATAATAAATCTCCTTTAACTTCTGGGCTTCCAGAGATAACTGTAATTTGTTGTGTATCAAAGTATTTTAGCCTTCTGTAGCAGCCAAAACCTTCTCAAAACAAAAGATATTTAAGGTGTTAACTCATTGTTAAACCAGATACTATCCCATTAAGCTTCTGGTTTAAATGCAATGTCTTGCTCAGGAGTGGCAATGCATTATGGCTCTTGAGCATGAATTTAACTATGTATTTAACTCCTTTACAGATCTTACAGAGAAGCCTAGATTACAGTATTGTTGTATTGTGTGTTTTCTTTTAAAGGGACATGAAACTAAAAATATTTCTTTCATGATTCAGATAGAGAATACAATTTTAAACATTCCAATTTACTTCTATAGCAATGCACATCTATGTGCAGCCACCAATCTGCAGCTATTGAGCTTATTTGCGATATGCTTTTCAACAAAGGATATCAAGAGAATGAATAAAATTAAATAATAGAAGTAAGCTGGAAAGTTGTTAAAAGTGCATGCTCTTTCTATATCATGTAGTGTTTCACACAAGACTCAAAATCTTTTTGTAAAAAAACAAACACCTCAAGTACATTGCATGTTTTTCTGGGCTTGCAGAAGTAAATATATGCAGCCAAAACAAACTTAAGACATGACAGAGAATTCATTCAGTAATGATGATTATCTAGTATGTTTGAAAGCATATTTTCCACTTGTGCAATTAAATTTATTAAAGGGATAGTCAAGTCAAAATTAAACTTTCATGAGTCAGAGCAGGCAATTTTAATCAACTTTCTAATTTCCTCCTAGTAGCCAGCTCATTTTTGGTTTAGCACCTAGGTATCGCTTGCTGGTTGGTGTCTACATTTAGACACCAATCAGCAAGCACTACCCAGGTGCTGAAATAAAAATGGGCCGGCTCCTAAGCTTACATTCTTGCTTTTTCAAATAAATATACCAAGAGAATGAAGAAAAATGGATAATAGGAGTAAATTTAAAAAGTTGCTTAAAATTGCATGCTCTATCTGACTCGGTTTAATTGTGACTAGACTATCTCTTTTAATAATGTGTACAATTAATTTTTTTTTTTTTTATATATAATTTTTATTGTTAACCTGTTTTAAAGGGCTACTAAAGTCAAATTAAAGTTTCATGATTTCCTATACGTGTACACTTTCTGAGGCTCCAGTTCCTACTAAGCATGAGTAAAAGTATATACGTATGGGTGAACCAATGACAATCGGTGTGTATATGTGTGTGTGTGTGTGTGTATATGTGTGTATATTTATTACAGATGAAGCTTGCACTCTCTGGATTTTCAAAAAGGTGCTTTATTTAGCACAAAATGTGACGTTTCGGGGATCAATCACCCCTTCATCAGAACTTCATCTGGTCTGATGGAAGCGGTGATTGATCCCCGAAACTTCACATTTTTTGCTAAATAAAGCACCTTTTTGAAAATCCAGAGAGTGCAAGCTTCATCTGTACTGTATTAATTCACATTAACCCCTTAAGTCGCCAGCATACCCTGTACGTCGACCGATTGTTCACATACCCCTTTATTCGGCCTTGGCAAAAGTGCTAAGTGATTAACATTTTTAAATGTAAATTGGTTTGCAGTCATTTGAAAAAGGTCAAAAAAATAGTTTTCCACAGCTAAAGTTGTAGGTTTTGAGAAAAGCCTTGATTGAAATGTGTAGTGCCAGTGTTCTTGGTCTGAATGCATTTAACATCTATTTATAAAAATGAGTTATTGTGGCTTTGGAGTACGTATTGGAATGGATTTGAATTGAAAACCGTCCATGATAAACATCATATGGGTTTTGGATTGGATTAGACTCTAGGCCATATTTACCAATGAACATGTGCTGCAACCACATTCTAATATTCTTCTAATATTGTCACCTTTTAGCCAACTCTGCACTTCAGATCTAATAGATTACCACTATAAATCATTTCTAGCATAAAGCATTGGGGCATATTATAGCAGGTGACACAACCTGCAATCATAAATATTAATGTAAGCCAATTAAATGGTTTGAAAAGGAACAAAATGTGTGTATCAAGTATTTACAAGTCCACTCAGCACATCCTTAAAATAGGCTGATATCTGAAGTACCATGAAATGTGTGTACATTTGGCAAAGACATAGTGTTCTTTAAGTCACATTGACGTTTGCAGCAGAGATTCAGAAAGCATGTTTATAATCTGATTGTGCCATGCTAGTCAGTATTGCATCACTGACTTGTTTGCTTCTTCTTGGCAGGGCTCACCTGGGAGGAATGTAAAATTCAGTGTCCAGAGGGCGTGGTGCCAGCATGCCACAACTCTGAGGACACGGTCACCATCTCTGGCCCTAAGGTAACAATCTGCACACGGCTGTGCCGCATACCCAGAAAACTGATGTACGCTTTTTTCCCCCTTGTACTGCAGGGAATGGTAGTTTTATTGTATGGTCTTGTTTTTTAGGATTCGGTTCATGACTTTGTGGCCAAACTGAAACAAGATGGGGTGTTTGCAAAAGAGGTGCAGAGTGCAGGGGTTGCGTTCCACTCCTATTATATGGCATCAATTGCTCCCGCTCTGCTTAGTGCCCTAAAGAAAGTGAGTATAAATTTGTCTATTATGTTATATTTAGACTTTATAATTTTTTTGTACCCCTATTACTTCTATGACAGCAAATAAAAATTAATCAGTGAGATAATCTAAAGAAAGTTTGTTTTTTCCTAAATTAAATTTTGGTTAATAGAGTAGTTGGTATTTGCATGATTTTAATATAGCGTCCAGATGTTTTATTATGTAGAATGTAAACCATACACATTATTTAATTTCTATAAATCTACTGTATTTTTATTGTCACAGTATTATCAGGCCTTGATCATCTGTGGGATGCTGTTGCTAGAGAGAGAGCTCAATCTTTTGTATAGCAGTTTACAGGCTGCTAATAATCCATGCGGAGGATAAAAAAAAAAAAAGTGATGCTAAACCACAACACATATAGCCCTAACTGCCACTGACCAGGCCCCCCAGACACATATGAGCCCCATCAGTATAAACCTTTGCATGATCCCCCACTAAATCCTCCTTGCAATTCCCCATTGCAAATATTCCCCCAAAGCCTTAACCCTAGAAATTACAAATTCATTGTTACGCCATGGTCTTGTCCTCCTCCTCTTACATATAAGATAAATGGTGGCAATTCTTGTTGGTTAATTCTAATAACTAGTCAGAATGAAGAATAAGCATGCTCATTGTCATTGCTTGACCTTAATTCAAGTTCATTAATCCCAACTAACTAATCTGCATCAAGTGCGTGTATCTGCTATAGAACAACAAATAATATGTAAGAAATGCGTTTCTCTAAATCAAATGTGTATAATAATCGGGTGCATAGCTGAACTTAGTTGTTAATTGTAATCTACAAATAACTTATTCTGAAGTATAAATGCCAAACAATATAAGGTTTATTTGTCACTCTACCAATGGAGCCAATATTATTTTTTTTTAGCAGCCAGTAAGCTCTTATGTGAAGCAGAACTAATAATGCACCTTAATTTAGTTTCTATACATATTTTTACCTTTTTTAACCAGTATTGTGCATAAAATGTCATTTGTTTTTATAGTACTCATCCAAACGCATGGTAGATTTAATGCAGTATTTTCATTTAAAAAAATATACTGCTTAATTACTTATAACACAGTTTCAATATATTCATACAAACACAAACCTTTTAAAAATGCCAAATCTGGTGCTGAAGCAAAATAAATAATAATATGGCAGGTAGTCTTCTGATTTACAACTTAAGGGACAACTTTTGTTTATGTCTAAAAATTGTGCTCGTCACCCACTCCCCAGGGAGACTCAGAATCAAATTCTGTAAACTAGATTTTCTTCAAAATGCTGCAATTTGACCAAACCAGCCAATGATTTGCGGCATTTCTAAGAAAACCAAGTCTAAAAGGGACAGTATACTGTTAAGTGTTTTTCCCTTAATGTATTTTCAATGACCAGCTGCTGAGTATAAAATGTATGATAAATTGCATTTTCAGGTTTATTTGTGTATATGGATTAGCTGGTTTTGTGCTTTTTAAACCACAGTCTATTGAAATAGGTTGAGCTTGCAGGTAATACCAGATCTTATTATGTTACCACTTTGTGTACACACACTTGCTGCCTTATTTTTTATTTGTCTGGGAAAACCAAAGCTCAATACTTAGAGAGGACAAGGGAAATATAAGGTTTTATTATTTAACTATCCTGCACCCCACTGAGAGTATAATTTCTACTTTTGACTGTGTTTACATAGCCTGTCAATAGGATAGACTTCAGGATAGAAACTTTCAGTATAGGTGAGGATATCACAGGCTAAATCGGCTATTTCAAATGCGAAATAAGGGTAAAGGAGCTACTTGTAAACAATTTAATAAACTCCAGCAGGTAAAATGGTTTATTGGGGACTATTTAAAGGGAAAAAAAATAGGGGTAAACTGTCCTTTTTAAAGAAGCAATTTTACTACTTGCTTTTGGTTTAGGACAGATAATGATAAAGCTTTATTGGAAAATATTATTAAAAATATTTAAATCACAGTGATCTGTCTGGTGTAATGCACAGGAGGGAGCTCACAATATAAAACACATGAAAACTTGACACACGTGCATAATAGTATACGAGAATAAGAGAATTCTAAGAGTTAAAATGCTTCTTGTGTGTTTTTTTTTTTCCTCCAGGTAATTAGAAACCCAAAGCCCAGATCATTCCGCTGGATCAGTACATCCATTCCTGAATCCCAGTGGCAAAGTCAACTTGCTCAGCTCTCATCAGCTGAGTACCATGTTAACAACTTAGTGAGCCCCGTCTTGTTTCAGGAAGGATTGCAGAGCATCCCAGAAAATGCAATTGTCTTGGAAATAGCGCCCCATGCTCTTCTTCAGGTTAAATATTTATTTTTAACTAATTATTGATATGATTTTTTTTTTTTTTTTTTTTTACCATATTTTCTTATATTAATTTGAACAAAACAGAGTGAACCATATACAGCTACAGTCATTCCAAATGATAGATTATAGCATTAGACACGTTCCAGTCAATACACTAAGAAAATATATGGATACGATACCTAGAGCGGGGATCAAATCATAATTTCAACATGTTTTAAGAGAGCGAGAGAAAGAAGAAACAGAAAAAAAGTGAGAGTTTTATTCCACGCTCCTGCACCCCTCCCAAGGACCAAGGGAGAAGCACAGCTCCAGCTGCTCATATAAAGGCTTGGTGATATAAAAACAAATTCAGGTGGACTCTTGAAAGATGGGATATCGAAGAAGGGGAAGTATAGAATCACTGCCATACTATGATTAGCTTGGCAGCTGTAAACAAGATACAGAAACCTCTCGCTGTGGTTTACTTAATTAAGGTCAAGATGGAGGATTGCAACATCAGGAGATCTTGGGACCGCATTAGCTAGTGACGTACATATGTCATAGACTGTAGTCCAAAACTGCTGGATAACTGGGCAACCACACCAGATAAGGGAGTGTCTCCCAAACACTCAGCACGAGCTGGCCAATTAGAGAGCAGACTTAGATGTGTCAGTCTGTGCCAACCAAAATGGAGCAAGGTGCCATTGGAGTAGGATTGTACAATTCCATTACAAGAAAGTCACAGTGCTGAGTTTGTTTAGTAAGAGACGTTGCACCACACTTGTAGGTCAAAAGTGAATATGATTCAGTAGTAGAAAGTAATTCAGAGCAATAATGTCATAAGGATTACTAGATACAATTAACTGCAAGCTGTATACAATCATGTCCGATACATCATACCCTTCCAAAAACCTTTTGGTATAGTTTTCTTCTGTTATGTGTGATCAGTCCACGGGTCATCATTACTTCTGGGATATTATCTGCTCCCCTACAGGAAGTGCAAGAGGATTCACCCAGCAGAGTTGCTATATAGCTCCTCCCCTCTACGTCACCTCTAGTCATTCTCTTGCACCCAAAGACTAGATAGGACGTGTGAGAGGACTATGGTGATTATACTTAGTTTTTATAACTTCAATCAAAAGTTTGTTATTTTACAATAGCACCGGAGCGTGTTATTACCTCTCTGGCAGAGTTTGAAGAAGAATCTACCAGAGTTTTTATTATGATTTTAACCGGAGTAGTTAAGATCATATTGCTGTTTCTCGGCCATCTGAGGGAGGTAAAAGCTTCAGATCAGGGGACAGCGGGCAGTTGAATCTGCATTGAGGTATGTAGCAGTTTTTATTTTCTGAATGGAATTGATGAGAAAATCCTGCCATACCGTTATAATGACATGTATGTATACTCTACACTTCAGTATTCTGGGGATGGTATTTCACCGGAATTACTCTGTAAAAGTACATTAAACCTTTTAATTGGTATTTTTCATGTTAAACGTTTTTGCTGGAATGTAGAATCGTTTGCATTTCTGAGGTACTGAGTGAATAAATATTTGGGCATTATTTTTCCACTTGGCGGTTGCTTGTTTTAATTATGACAGTTTCGTTTCTCTCTCACTGCTGTGTATGAGGGGGAGGGGCCGTTTTTGGCGCTCTTTGCTACGCATCAAAAATTTCCAGTCAGTTACTCTTGTATTTTCTGCATGATCCGGTTCATCTCTAACAGAACTCAGGGGTCTTCAAATTTCTTTGAAGGGAGGTAGATTCTCTCAGCAGAGCTGTGAGACTTATATAGTGACTGTGATTTAAAACGTTGCTCTGTAATTTGTATGTTTCAAATTTAATTAGTGTTACTTTACTAATGGGAACAAACCTTTGCTAAAAGTTGTGTTGTTTTTAAAGATTGATGCTTTAACTGTTTTTCAGTTCATTATTTCAACTGTCATTTAATCGTTTAGTGCTTCTTTGAGGCACAGTACGTTTTTGTTAAATAAGATTGTAACCAAGTTGCATGTTTTATTGCTAGTGTGTTAAACATGTCTGATTCAGAGGAAGATACCTGTGTCATTTGTTCCAATGCCAAGGTGGAGCCCAATAGAAATTTATGTACTAACTGTATTGATGCTACTTTAAATAAAAGCCAATCTGTACAAATTGAACAAATTTCACCTAACAGCGAGGGGAGAGTTATGCCGACTAACTCGCCTCACGTGTCAGTACCTGCATCTCCCGCCCGGGAGGTGCGTGATATTATGGCGCCTAGTACATCTGGGCAGCCATTACAGATAACATTACAAGATATGGCTACTGTTATGACTGAAGTTTTGGCTAAATTACCAGAACTAAGAGGCAAGCGTGATCACTCTGGGGTGAGAACAGAGTGCGCTGATAATTCTAGAGCCATGTCTGATACTGCGTCACAGCTTGCAGAGCATGAGGACGGAGAGCTTCATTCTGTGGGTGACGGTTCTGATCCAAGCAGATTGGATTCAGATATTTCAAATTTTAAATTTAAATTGGAAAACCTCCGTGTATTACTAGGGGAGGTCTTAGCGGCTCTTAATGATTGTAACACTGTTGCAATACCAGAGAAATTGTGTAGGTTGGATAAATACTTTGCGGTACCGGCGAGTACTGACGTTTTTCCTATACCTAAGAGATTAACTGAACTTGTTACTAAGGAGTGGGATAGACCCGGTGTGCCGTTCTCACCCCCTCCAATATTTAGAAAGATGTTTCCAATAGACGCCACCACACGGGACTTATGGCAAACGGTCCCTAAGGTGGAGGGAGCAGTTTCTACTTTAGCTAAGCGCACCACTATCCCGGTGGAGGATAGCTGTGCTTTTTCAGATCCTATGGATAAGAAATTAGAGGGTTACCTTAAGAAAATGTTTGTTCAACAAGGTTTTATATTACAACCCCTTGCATGCATCGCGCCGATTACGGCTGCGGCAGCATTTTGGATTGAGTCTCTGGAAGAGAACCTTAGTTCAGCTACGCTGGACGACATTACGGACAGGCTTAGAGTCCTTAAACTAGCTAATTCATTCATTTCGGAGGCCGTAGTACATTTAACCAAACTTACGGCTAAGAACTCAGGATTCGCCATTCAGGCACGTAGGGCGCTGTGGCTAAAATCCTGGTCAGCTGATGTAACTTCTAAGTCCAAATTACTTAATATACCTTTCAAGGGGCAAACTTTATTTGGGCCCGGTTTGAAAGAAATTATCGCTGACATTACAGGAGGTAAGGGCCACGCCCTGCCTCAAGACAAAGCCAAAGCTAAGGCTAGACAGTCTAATTTTCGTCCCTTTCGGAATTTCAAAGCAGGAGCAGCATCAACTTCCACTGCACCAAAACAGGAAGGAGCTGTTGCTCGTTACAGACAAGGCTGGAAACCTAACCAGTCCTGGAACAAGGGCAAGCAGGCCAGGAAACCTGCTGCTGCCCCAAAGACAGCATGAACCGAGGGCCCCCGATCCGGGACCGGATCTAGTGGGGGGCAGACTCTCTCTCTTCGCCCAGGCTTGGGCAAGAGATGTTCAGGATCCCTGGGCGCTAGAGATCATATCTCAGGGATACCTTCTAGACTTCAAATTCTCTCCCCCAAGAGGGAGATTTCATCTGTCAAGGTTGTCAACAAACCAGATAAAGAAAGAAGCGTTTCTACGCTGTGTACAAGATCTGTTATTAATGGGAGTGATCCATCCGGTTCCGCGGTCAGAACAAGGACAAGGGTTTTACTCAAACCTGTTTGTGGTTCCCAAAAAGAGGGAACTTTCAGGCCAATCTTGGATTTAAAGATCCTAAACAAATTCCTAAGAGTTCCATCGTTCAAAATGGAAACTATTCGGACAATCTTACCCATGATCCAAAAGGGTCAGTACATGACCACAGTGGATTTAAAGGATGCTTACCTTCACATACCGATTCACAAAGATCATTACCGGTATCTAAGGTTTGCCTTCTTAGACAGGCATTACCAGTTTGTAGCTCTTCCATTCGGATTGGCTACGGCTCCAAGAATCTTCACAAAGGTTCTGGGTGCCCTTCTGGCGGTACTAAGACCGCGAGGAATTTCGGTAGCTCCGTACCTAGACGACATTCTGATACAAGCTTCAAGCTTTCAAACTGCCAAGTCTCATACAGAGTTAGTTCTGGCATTTCTAAGGTCGCATGGATGGAAAGTGAACGAAAAGAAGAGTTCTCTTTTTCCTCTCACAAGAGTTCCATTCTTAGGGACTCTTATAGATTCTGTGGAAATGAAGATTTATCTGACAGAAGACAGATTAACAAAGCTTCTAAATGCATGCCGTGTCCTTCATTCCATTCAACTCCCGTCAGTAGCTCAATGCATGGAGGTGATCGGCTTAATGGTAGCAGCAATGGACATAGTTCCCTTTGCACGTCTACATCTCAGACCGCTGCAATTGTGCATGCTAAGTCAGTGGAATGGGGATTACTCAGACTTGTCCCCTATTCTGAATCTGAATCAAGAGACCAGAAACTCTCTTCTATGGTGGCTTTCTCGGCCACATCTGTCCAGGGGGATGCCATTCAGCAGGCCGGACTGGACAATTGTAACTACAGACGCCAGCCTACTAGGTTGGGGCGCTGTCTGGAATTCTCTGAAGGCTCAGGGACAATGGAGTCAGGAGGAAAGTCTCCTACCAATAAACATTCTGGAATTGAGAGCAGTTCTCAATGCCCTTCTGACTTGGCCCCAGTTAAAAACTCGGGGGTTCATCAGGTTTCAGTCGGACAACATCACGACTGTAGCGTACATCAACCATCAAGGAGGGACAAGAAGCTCCCTAGCAATGATGGAAGTATCAAAGATAATTCGCTGGGCAGAGTCTCACTCTTGCCACCTGTCAGCAATCCACATCCCGGGAGTGGAGAACTGGGAGGCGGATTTCTTGAGTCGCCAGACTTTTCATCCGGGGGAGTGGGAACTTCATCCGGAGGTCTTTGCCCAAATACTTCGACATTGGGGCAAACCAGAGATAGATCTCATGGCGTCTCGCCAGAACGCCAAACTTCCTCGCTACGGATCCAGATCCAGGGATCCGGGAGCGGTTCTGATAGATGCTTTGACAGCACCTTGGAACTTCGGGATGGCTTATGTGTTTCCACCTTTCCCGCTGCTTCCTCGATTGATTGCCAAAATCAAACAGGAGAGAGCATCAGTGATTCTAATAGCGCCTGCATGGCCACGCAGGACTTGGTATGCAGATCTAGTGGACATGTCATCCTGTCCGCCTTGGTCTCTACCTCTAAGACAGGACCTTCTGATTCAGGGTCCATTCAAACATCAAAATCTAACTTCTCTGAAGCTGACTGCTTGGAAATTGAACGCTTGATTTTATCAAAACGTGGTTTTTCTGAGTCGGTTATTGATACCCTGATACAGGCTAGGAAGCCTGTTACCAGAAGGATTTACCATAAGATATGGCGTAAATACCTATACTGGTGTGAATCCAAAGATTACTCCTGGAGTAAGGTTAGGATTCCTAGGATATTGTCTTTTCTACTAGAAGGTTTAGAAAAGGGTTTATCGGCTAGCTCATTAAAGGGACAGATCTCAGCTCTGTCCATCTTGTTACACAGACGTCTGTCAGAAAATCCAGACGTCCAGGCCTTTTGTCAGGCTTTAGCTAGGATCAAGCCTGTGTTTAAAACTGTTGCTCCGCCATGGAGTTTAAACTTAGTTCTTAACGTTTTACAGGGTGTTCCGTTTGAACCCCTTCATTCCATTGATATAAAATTGTTATCTTGGAAAGTTCTATTTTTAATGGCTATTTCCTCGGCTCGAAGAGTCTCTGAGTTATCAGCCTTACATTGTGATTCTCCTTATCTGATTTTTCACTCAGACAAGGTAGTTCTGCGTACTAAACCTGGGTTCTTACCTAAGGTAGTCACTAACAGGAATATCAATCAAGAGATTGTTGTTCCATCCTTGTGTCCAAATCCTTCTTCAAAGAAGAAACGTCTTCTACACAATCTGGATGTAGTTCGTGCCCTCAAGTTCTACTTGCAGGCAACTAAGGATTTTCGACAAACGTCTTCCCTGTTTGTCGTGTACTCTGGTCAGAGGAGAGGTCATAAGGCTTCGGCTACCTCTCTCTCCTTCTGGCTTCGTAGCATAATTCGTTTAGCCTATGAGACTGCTGGACAGCAGCCTCCTGAAAGAATTACAGCTCATTCTACTAGAGCTGTGGCTTCCACTTGGGCCTTTAAGAATGAGGCCTCTGTTGAACAGATTTGCAAGGCTGCAACTTGGTCTTTGCTTCATACTTTTTCCAAATTTTACAAATTTGACACTTTTGCTTCTTCGGAGGCTATTTTTGGGAGAAAGGTTCTTCAGGCAGTGGTTCCTTCTGTATAAAGAGCCTGCCTATCCCTCCCGTCATCCGTGTACTTTTGCTTTGGTATTGGTATCCCAGAAGTAATGATGACCCGTGGACTGATCACACATAACAGAAGAAAACATAATTTATGCTTACCTGATAAATTCCTTTCTTCTGTTGTGTGATCAGTCCACGGCCCGCCCTGTTTTTTAAGGCAGGTAAATATTTTTTTTTTTTAAATTATACTCCAGTCACCACTACACCCTTGGCTTCTCCTTTCTCGTTGGTCTTTGGTCGAATGACTGGAGGTGACGTAGAGGGGAGGAGCTATATAGCAACTCTGCTGGGTGAATCCTCTTGCACTTCCTGTAGGGGAGCAGATAATATCCCAGAAGTAATGATGACCCGTGGACTGATCACACAACAGAAGAAAGGAATTTATCAGGTAAGCATAAATTATGTTTTTGTATTTCCTATGCTGTAGTCAGTTATGGACAGATATAATTGAGTGCCTGCACTGATTAAGCAATCACTGTATAGGATGTTGCAGGATAGTGGTTTCTGCAGAATGAGTCCCAGTTACCCTGGGGGCTCCTCTGTTAAAAAAAAAAGTTACAGGAATGTAAAATTGCAGAAAAATCTATTCATATTAATAATGAAATTTGTTAGTGCTACAGAATTTGACGCTGCTCTGCTTTACAAATACACGGTAATGGCAAAATATTACAAAGATGTTTTACTACTCATAAATAATTACACAGACATCAACTGTGAGTTTAATGTACTTTTTATGTTTTTTTACCAGGCCATTCTCAGAAGAAGTTTGAAGCCAACCAACACAATCCTTCCACTTATGAAGAAAGGGCACAGCAACAATCTCGAGTTTTTCCTGACAAATATTGGAAAAGTGTATCTAAATGGGTAGGTAATAATTGTGTATTAAAAAATAGTAGTTTTTGATTTTCCTGTTGTAGTGTGTGTGGGTTGGGTAATATGGAGCTGCCATTTTATTTATAGTTTCATTTTTGAAAGGACCATTAGAATTTACATTCTCTGTATTTCTCTATTAGCCAGTTTATTTCTGTTTCCTATGGTTCATGTCATATGGCTCCTTTAAAGGGACAGTAAAGTCAAATTTAAACTTTCATGATTCAGAAAGAGTATGCAATTTTAAACAACTTTCCAATTCAGTTCTATTATCAAATTTATCCTTTGTTGAAGGAGCAGCAATGCACTACTGGGAGCGATCTGAACACATACGGTGAACCAGACATAAGGGCAGTCAGCTAGCTCCCAGTATTGCATTGCTGCTTCTGAGCCTACCTAGGTATGCTTATCAACAAACAAGAAACAAGAGAAAGTATATATATATATATATATATATATATATATATATATATATATATATATATATATATATATATATATATATATATATATATATATATATATATATATATATATATATATATATAACAAAAATTCCTTCCAATTACTGTTTTTTTTTCCTCTCTAGAATTAATGTTCAGTGCAACAATATTTTCCCCCGTATTGAGTATCCGGTTCCAGCTGGTATAGCGCTCATCTCTCCCCTTATCCAATGGGATCACAGCCAGACGTGGGATGTTCCTAAGCCAGAGGATTTCCCTGCAGGTTCAGGAGGATCCACATTCTCATCTATCTACAATATCGGTGAATATGAGACATTAATATATCTTATAATGACATTGAATTGAATGGATTAGTCTATATTTTTAGTGGTCTTGGAATCATTCCTATTTTCCTTTCTGTCTATAATCGTAGATATGAGCTCCGAGTCTCCTGATTCTTTTTTGAGTGGACATTGCATTGATGGCCGAGTTTTGTACCCAGCAAGTGGGTATCTGGTATTGGCATGGAGAACACTGGCTCGAAGCCTGGGGCTTGCCATGGAGGACACACCAGTAGTATTCGAGGAAGTTACAATCCACCGAGCAACAATCCTTCCTAAAACAGGTAATAATTGTATACATGTCTGAATTTTCCTGCTACTATTTATCCTGTCCCATGTATCCATGACTACAATGATACGATCCCATGTATCCATGACTAAAATGATA